>NC_092155.1:79278796-79558796 GCF_045791955.1 Oncorhynchus clarkii lewisi
TAAATGGTAGGTTTATAGCTGATACACTGGGGTTTAAATGGTAGGTTTATAGCTGATACACTGGGGTATAAATGGTAGGTTTATAGCTGATACTCTGGGGTATAAATGGTAGGTTTACAGCTGATATACTGGGGTATAAATGGTAGGTTTATAGCTGCTACACTGGGGTATAAATGGTAGGTTACAGCTGATACACTGGGGTATAAATGGTAGGTTTATAGCTGCACTGGGATATAAATGGTAGGTTTATAGCTGCTATACTGGGGTATAAATGGTAGGTTTATAGCTGATATACTGGGGTATAAATGGTAGGTTTATAGCTACACTGGGGTATAAATGGTAGGTTTATAGCTGCTACACTGGGGTATAAATGGTAGGTTTATAGTTGCTACACTGGGGTATAAATGGTAGGTTTATAGCTGATATACTGGGGTATAAATGGTAGGTTTATAGCTGATACACTGGGGTATAAATGGTAGGTTTATAGCTGCTATACTGGGGTATAAATGGTAGGTTTATAGCTGCTATACTGGGGTATAAATGGTAGGTTTATAGCTACACTGGGATATAAATGGTAGGTTTATAGCTGCTACACTGGGGTATAAATGGTAGGTTTATAGCTGCTACACTGGGGTATAAATGGTAGGTTTATAGCTGATATACTGGGGTATAAATGGTAGGTTTATAGCTGATATACTGGGGTATAAATGGTAGGTTTATAGCTGCTACACTGGGGTATAAATGGTAGGTTTATAGCTGATATACTGGGGTATAAATGGTAGGTTTATAGCTGATATACTGGGGTATAAATGGTAGGTTTATAGCTACACTGGGGTATAAATGGTAGGTTTATAGCTGCTACACTGGGGTATAAATGGTAGGTTTATAGCTGCTACACTGGGGTATAAATGGTAGGTTTATAGCTGATACACTGGGGTATAAATGGTAGGTTTATAGCTGATACACTGGGGTATAAATGGTAGGTTTATAGGTGCCACACTGGGGTATAAATGGTAGGTTTATAGGTGCCACACTGGGGTACACATGGTAGGTTTATAGCTGCTACACTGGGGTATAAATGGTAGGTTTATAGCTATACTGGTGTATAAATGGTAGGTTTATAGCTGCCACACTGGGGTATAAATGGTAGGTTTATAGCTACACTGGGGTATAAATGGTAGGTTTATAGCTGCTACACTGAGGTATAAATGGTAGGTTTATAGCTACAATGGAGTATAAATGGTAGGTTTATAGCTGCTACACTGAGGTATAAATGGTAGGTTTATAGCTACAATGGGGTATAAATGGTAGGTTTATAGCTGCTACACTGAGGTATAAATGGTAGGTTTATAGCTACAATGGGGTATAAATGGTAGGTTTATAGCTGCAACACTGGGGTATAAATGGTAGGTTTATAGCTACACTGGGGTATAAATGGTAGGTTTATAGCTGCTACACTGGGGTATAAATGGTAGGTTTATAGCTGATACACTGGGGTATAAATGGTAGGTTTATAGCTGATACACTGGGGTATAAATGGTAGGTTTATAGATGATACACTGGGGTACACATGGTATATTTATAGCTGATACACTGGGGTATAAATGGTAGGTTTATAGCTGCTACACTGGGGTATAAATGGTAGGTTCATAGATGATACACTGGGGTATAGATGGTAGGTTAATAGCTGCTACACTGGGGTATAAATGGTAGGTTTATAGGTGATATACTGGGGTATAAATGGTAGGTTTATAGGTGATATACTGGGGTATAAATGGTAGGTTTATAGCTGCTATACTCGGGTATAAATGGTAGGTTTATAGCTGCTACACTGGGGTATAAATGGTAGGTTTATAGCTGCTACACTGGGGTATAAATGGTAGGTTTATAGCTGCTATACTCGGGTATACATGGTAGGTTTATAGCTGCTACACTGGGGAATAAATGGTAGGTTTATAGCTGCTACACTGGGGTATAAATGGTAGGTTTATAGCTGCTATACTCGGGTATAAATGGTAGGTTTATAGCTGCTACACTGGGGAATAAATGGTAGGTTTGTAGCTACACTGGGGTATAAATGGTAGGTTGATAGCTGCTACACTGGGGAAAAAATGGTAGGTTTGTAGCTACACTGGGGTATAAATGGTAGGTTTATAGCTGATACACTGGGGTATAAATGGTAGGTTTATAGCTGCTACACTGGGGTATAAATGATACACTGGGGTATAAATGGTAGGTTTATAGCTGCTACACTGGGGTATAAATGATAGGTTTATAGCTGCTATACTGGGGTATAAATGGTATGTTTATAGCTACACTGGGGTATAAATGGTAGGATTGTAGCTGCTACACAGGTATAAATGGTATGTTTATAGCTACACTGGGGTATAAATGGTAGGTTTATAGCTGCTACACTGGGGTATAAATGGTAGGTTTATAGCTGCTACACTGGGGAATAAATGGTAGGTTAATAGCTACACTGGGGTCTAAATGGTAGGTTTATAGATGATACACTGGGGTATAAATGGTAGGTTTATAGCTGATATACTGGGGTATAAATGGTAGGTTTGTAGATGCTACACTGGGGTATAAATGGTAGGTTTATAGATGATACACTGGGGTATACATGGTATGTTTATAGCTGCTACACTGGGGTATAAATGGTAGGTTTGTAGCTGCTACACTGGGGTATAAATGGTAGGTTTATAGATGATGCACTGGGGTATAAATGGTAGGTTTATAGCTGATATACTGGGGTATAAATGGTAGGTTTATAGCTGCTACACTGGGGTATAAATGGTAGGTTTATAGCTACACTGGGGTATAAATGGTAGGTTTATAGCTGATACACTGGGGTATAAATGGTAGGTTTACAGCTGCTACACTGGGGTATAAATGGTAGGTTTACAGCTGCTACACTGGGGTATAAATGGTAGGTTTGTAGCTAATACTCCTGGGTATAAATGGTAGGTTTATAGCTGCTACACTGGGGTATAAATGGTAGGTTTATAGCTACACTGGGGTATAAATGGTAGGTTTATAGCTGATACACTGGGGTATAAATGGTAGGTTTATAGCTATACTGGGGTATAAATGGTAGGTTTGTAGCTGCAACACTGCGGTATAAATGGTAGTTTTGTAGCTGATACACTGGGGTATAAATGGTAGGTTTATAGCTGATACACCTGGGTATAAATGGTAGGTTTATAGCTATACTGGGGTATAAATGGTAGGTTTGTAGCTGCTACACTGGGATATAAATGGTAGCTTTATAGCTGATACACCTGGGTATAAATGGTAGGTTTATAGCTGCAACACTGGGGTATAAATGGTAGGTTTGAGGCTGCTACACTGGGGTATAAATGGTAGGTTTGTAGCTGATACACTGGGGTATAAATGGTAGGTTTATAGCTACACTGGGGTATAAATGGTAGGTTTATAGCTGCTACACTGGGGTATAAATGGTAGGTTTATAGCTACACTGGGATATAAATGGTAGGTTTTTAGCTGCTACACTGGGGTATAAATGGTAGGTTTATAGCTGCTATACTGGGGTATAAATGGTAGTTTTATAGCTACTACACTGGGGTATAAATGGTAGGTTTATAGCTGATACACTGGGGTATAAATGGTAGGTTTATAGCTACACTGGGGTATAAATGGTAGGTTTATAGCTGATACACTGGGGTATAAATGGTAGGTTTATAGCTGCTACACTGGGATATAAATGGTAGGTTTACAGCTGATATACTGGGGTATAAATGGTAGGTTTATAGCTGATACACTGGGGTATAAATGGTAGGTTTATAGCTACACTGGGGTATAAATGGTAGGTTTATAGCTGCTACACTGGGATATAAATGGTAGGATTATAGCTGAAACACTGGGATATAAATGGTAGGATTATAGCTGCTAGCCCCAATGTCCTGCTAGCCCCAATGTCCTGCTAGCCCCAATGTCCTGCTAGCCCCAATGTCCTGCTAGCCCCAATGTCCTGCTAGCTCCAATGTCCTGCTAGCTCCAATGTCCTGCTAGCCCCAATGTCCTACTAGCCCCAATGTCCTGCTAGCCCCAATGTCCTGCTAGCCCCAATGTCCTGCTAGCCCCAATGTCCTGCTAGCTCCAATGTCCTGCTAGCTCCAATGTCCTGCTAGCCCCAATGTCCTGCTAGCCCCAATGTCCTGCTAGCTCCAATGTCCTGCTAGCCCCAATGTCCTGCTAGCCCAAATGTCCTGCTAGCTCCAATGTCCTGCTAGCCCCAATGTCCTGCTAGCTCCAATGTCCTGCTAGCTCCAATGTCCTGCTAGCCCCAATGTCCTACTAGCCCCAATGTCCTGCTAGCTCCAATGTCCTGCTAGCCCCAATGTCCTGCTAGCCCCAATGTCCTGCTAGCCCCAATGTCCTGCTAGCTCCAATGTCCTGCTAGCTCCAATGTCCTGCTAGCCCCAATGTCCTGCTAGCCCCAATGTCCTGCTAGCTCCAATGTCCTGCTAGCCCCAATGTCCTGCTAGCCCAAATGTCCTGCTAGCTCCAATGTCCTGCTAGCCCCAATGTCCTGCTAGCTCCAATGTCCTGCTAGCCCCAATGTCCTGCTAGCCCAAATGTCCTGCTAGCTCCAATGAGAGAGAAAGAAGGAGAGAGAGAAAGTAAGAGATAGATAGATCTAACCACTCTTCACTTTGAGTAAGGTCTCTAATCTCAAAGTGACGCTACAGGCAGAGGAAAACAAACAACGTCCACTTCAGGTCCTCTATGAGAAGATCAGTGATGTATTTATATCTAGCAGTGAACTGACAAGTTGAGATACACTCCACACTTTCACTCTACACACAGAGAACAGCTTCCCCACACACACACACACTGTCTTTCACAGACCCAGTAGAGAGGCATGGAGAATAAAAAGTGGTCAGCCAGTGAGAGCAAGGAACAGGAGAAAGAGAGAGAGAGAGAGAGAGAGAGAGAGAGAGAGAGAGAGAGAGAGAGAGAGAGAGAGGGAGAGGGTAGAGAGAGAGAGAGAGAGAGAGAGAGAGATAGGGAAGAGAGAGAGAGGGGGAAGAGAGAGAGAGGGAAGAGAGAGAGATAGGGAAGAGAGAGAGAGAGAGAGAGAGAGGTAGAGAAGAGAGAGAGAGAGAGAGAGCTGCGGGAGAAAGAGAGGTAGAGAAGAGAGAGGTAGAGAAGAGAGAGAGAGAGAGAGAGAAGAGAGAGAGAGAGAGCTGCGGGAGAGAGAGAGGTAGAGAAGAGAGAGGTAGAGAAGAGAGAGAGAGAGAAGAGAGAGAGAGAGCTGCGGGAGAGAGAGAGGTAGAGAAGAGAGAGGTAGAGAAGAGAGAGAGGTAGAGAAGAGAGAGGTAGAGAAGAGAGAGAGGTAGAGGAGAGAGAGAGAAGAGAGAGAGGTAGAGGAGAGAGAGAGGTAGAGAAGAGAGAGGTAGAGAAGAGAGAGAGGTAGAGAAGAGAGAGAGAGAGAGAGAGAGAGAGAGAGAGAGAGAGAGAGAGAGGTAGAGACATAGGGAGGTAGAGAGAGAGCTGAGGGAGAGAGGTGTAGTCTAGTCTAGAGGTAGTGTCTCTGTCTCAGTATCAGTCTCACCTGAAGACTTGTTCCTCATCAGGCGAATCAGAACCTCTGTCGGATCAATCCCCTGGTCCTGGAGCTGGGTACGTATCTACACACACACACACACACACACACACGCACACACACACACACACACACACACACACAAGCCTGAGTAATGGAGCAAACAAGGCAACTGCACCTCTACTTCAAAACATACGTTGTTTTTTTTACCAGAAAATGATCCATTGGTTAATTTGTCATTTTCAGTGATTGGTAATGTTTTAATATTATTTTATTTAATGTTTTAAGCTAGTCTAAAGCTAGTCTGTTTTAAAATAGACATGTTTGGACTCCAGCCACCCAAGTCACAGACCGTTCTCTCTGCTACCTCACAGCAAGCGGTACCGAAGGCTCCATAACAGCTTCGACCCCCAAGACATTCGACTGCTGAACAATTAATCAGATGGCCGCCGGACTATTTACATTGACCCCCCCTTCCATTTGTTTTACACTGCTGCTACTGGCTGTTTATTATCTATGCCTGTATATAGCCTCCACATTGACTCTGTACCGGTACCCCCTGTATATAGCCTCCACATTGACTCTGTACCGTAACACCCTGTATATAGCCTCCACATTGACTCTGTACCAGTACCCCCTGTATATAGTCTCCACATTGACTCTGTACCAGTACCCCCTGTATATAGCCTCCACATTGACTCTGTACTGGTACCCCCTGTATATAGCCTCCACATTGACTCTGTACCGGTACCCCCTGCATATAGCCTCCACATTGACTCTGTACCGGTACCCCCTGTATATAGCCTCCACATTGACTCTGTACCGGTACCCCCTGTATATAGCCTCCACATTGACTCTGTACCGGTACCCCCTGTATATAGCCTCCACATTGACTCTGTATCGGTACCCCCTGTATATAGCCTCCACATTGACTCTGTACAGTAACACCCTGTATATAGCCTCCACATTGACTCTGTACCGGTACCCCCTGTATATAGCCTCCACATTGACTCTGTACCGTAACACCCTGTATATAGCCTCCACATTGACTCTGTACCGGTACCCCCTGTATATAGCCTCCACATTGACTCTGTACCGGTACCCCCCTGTATATAGCCTCCACATTGACTCTGTACCGGTACCCCCTGTATATAACCTCCACATTGACTCTGTACCGGTACCCCCTATATATAGCCTCCACATTGACTCTGTACCGGTACCCCCTGTATATAGCCTCCACATTGACTCTGTACCGGTACCCCCTGTATATAGCCTCCACATTGACTCTGTACCGGTACCCCCTGTATATAGCCTCCACATTGACTCTGTACCGGTACCCCCTGTATATAGCCTCCACATTGACTCTGTAACAACCCCCTGTATATAGCCTCCACATTGACTCTGTACCGGTACCCCCTGTATATAGCCTCCACATTGACTCTGTAACAACCCCCTGTATATAGCCTCCACATTGACTCTGTAACAACCCCCTGTATATAGCCTCCACATTGACTCTGTAACAACCCCCTGTATATAGCCTCCACATTGACTCTGTAACAACCCCCTGTATATAGCCTCCACATTGACTCTGTAACAACCCCCTGTATATAGCCTCCACATTGACTCTGTACCGGTACCCCCTGTATATAGCCTCCACATTGACTCTGTACCGGTACCCCCTGTATATAGCCTCCACATTGACTCTGTACCGGTACCCCCTGTATATAGCCTCCACATTGACTCTGTAACAACCCCCTGTATATAGCCTCCACATTGACTCTGTACCGGTACCCCCTGTATATAGCCTCCACATTGACTCTGTAACAACCCCCTGTATATAGCCTCCACATTGACTCTGTAACAACCCCCTGTATATAGCCTCCACATTGACTCTGTAACAACCCCCTGTATATAGCCTCCACATTGACTCTGTAACAACCCCCTGTATATAGCCTCCACATTGACTCTGTAACAACCCCCTGTATATAGCCTCCACATTGACTCTGTAACAACCCCCTGTATATAGCCTCCACATTGACTCTGTACCGGTACCCCCTGTATATAGCCTCCACATTGACTCTGTAACAACCCCCTGTATATAGCCTCCACATTGACTCGGTAACAACCTATATAGCCTCCACATTGACTCAGTACCGGTACCCCCTGTATATAGCCTCCACATTGACTCTGTACCGGTACCCCCTGTATATAGCCTCCA
The DNA here is from genome assembly GCF_045791955.1 of Oncorhynchus clarkii lewisi. NCBI lineage: Eukaryota > Metazoa > Chordata > Actinopteri > Salmoniformes > Salmonidae > Oncorhynchus > Oncorhynchus clarkii. Next base: position 79,286,587 of record NC_092155.1, read on the forward strand.
CATTGACTCGGTAACAACCCCCTGTATATAACCTCCACATTGACTCTGTACCGGTACCCCCTGTATATAGCCTCCACATTGACTCTGTACCGGTACCCCCTGTATATAGCCTCCACATTGACTCTGTACCGGTACCCCCTGTATATAGCCTCCACATTGACTCTGTACCGTAATACCCTGTATATAGCCTCCACATTGACTCTGTACCGGAACCCCCTGTATATAGCCTCCACATTGACTCTGTACCGGTACCCCCTGTATATAGCCTCCACATTGACTCTGTACCGGTACCCCCCTGTATATAGCCTCCACATTGACTCTGTACCGGTACCCCCTGTATATAGCCTCCACATTGACTCTGTACCGGTACCCCCTATATATAGCCTCCACATTGACTCTGTACCGGTACCCCCTGTATATAGCCTCCACATTGACTCTGTACCGGTACCCCCTGTATATAGCCTCCACATTGACTCTGTACCGGTACCCCCTGTATATAGCCTCCACATTGACTCTGTACCGGTACCCCCTGTATATAGCCTCCACATTGACTCTGTAACAACCCCCTGTATATAGCCTCCACATTGACTCTGTACCGGTACCCCCTGTATATAGCCTCCACATTGACTCTGTAACAACCCCCTGTATATAGCCTCCACATTGACTCTGTAACAACCCCCTGTATATAGCCTCCACATTGACTCTGTAACAACCCCCTGTATATAGCCTCCACATTGACTCTGTAACAACCCCCTGTATATAGCTTCCACATTGACTCTGTAACAACCCCCTGTATATAGCCTCCACATTGACTCTGTAACAACCCCCTGTATATAGCCTCCACATTGACTCTGTACCGGTACCCCCTGTATATAGCCTCCACATTGACTCTGTAACAACCCCCTGTATATAGCCTCCACATTGACTCGGTAACAACCTATATAGCCTCCACATTGACTCAGTACCGGTACCCCCTGTATATAGCCTCCACATTGACTCTGTACCGGTACCCCCTGTATATAGCCTCCACATTGACTCTGTACCGGTACCCCCTGTATATAGCCTCCACATTGACTCGGTAACAACCCCCTGTATATAACCTCCACATTGACTCTGTACCGGTACCCCCTGTATATAGCCTCCACATTGACTCTGTACCGGTACCCCCTGTATATAGCCTCCACATTGACTCTGTACCGGTACCCCCTGTATATAGCCTCCACATTGACTCTGTACTGATACCCCCTGTATATAGCCTCCACATTGACTCTGTACCGGTACCCCCTGTATATAGCCTCCACATTGACTCTGTAACAACCCCCTGTATATAGCCTCCACATTGACTCTGTAACAACCCCCTGTATATAGCCTCCACATTGACTCTGTAACAACCCCCTGTATATAGCCTCCACATTGACTCTGTAACAACCCCCTGTATATAGCTTCCACATTGACTCTGTAACAACCCCCTGTATATAGCCTCCACATTGACTCTGTAACAACCCCCTGTATATAGCCTCCACATTGACTCTGTACCGGTACCCCCTGTATATAGCCTCCACATTGACTCTGTAACAACCCCCTGTATATAGCCTCCACATTGACTCGGTAACAACCTATATAGCCTCCACATTGACTCAGTACCGGTACCCCCTGTATATAGCCTCCACATTGACTCTGTACCGGTACCCCCTGTATATAGCCTCCACATTGACTCTGTACCGGTACCCCCTGTATATAGCCTCCACATTGACTCGGTAACAACCCCCTGTATATAACCTCCACATTGACTCTGTACCGGTACCCCCTGTATATAGCCTCCACATTGACTCTGTACCGGTACCCCCTGTATATAGCCTCCACATTGACTCTGTACCGGTACCCCCTGTATATAGCCTCCACATTGACTCTGTACTGATACCCCCTGTATATAGCCTCCACATTGACTCTGTACCGGTACCCCCTGTATATAGCCTCCACATTGACTCTGTACCGGTACCCCCTGTATATAGCCTCCACATTGACTCTGTACCGTATATAGTCTAGTTATTGTTATTTTTACTGTTTCAATTGTTGTTATTTAGAGTGGCTGTAGGAGTGTTTACATCATATTTACTGGTTTAATTGTTCTTCTGCAGCTTTCTATCTTTCAAACAGCGACATTTTGTTTCATGCTGTTCCCTCTAGATTTCTTGCAGCCAGGGACACCAGCCGGCTCTTGCTGCCATCTCTTCGGATTTCCACTTTTCAGGACTGACTTTCGGCTACCTGTGATGAGTCTTGTGGCAGCTCCTTCTCCCCCCAATAATACTTCCATCTGTGACGTCAAGCACCAAATAAGGGCATATACGTCACAGAATTTGCCCCACGAGCGCGAACATGCACAGTTGTTAGCCATCGATCAGCCAATCGTCCTTTCCCCCCCTCCCTCCTCTCCCCACCTCCCTCCTCTCCCTTCCCTCCCTCTCCCTCTTATCCTCCTCCTCTCCCCCCTCCTTGCCTCTCCCCCTCCTCTCCCTTCCCGTCACCTCCCTCTTCTCCTCCTCCTCCCTCCTCTCCCTTCCCCCCCTCTTCTCCTCCTCTCCCCCTAACCCTTCCACTCCTCTCCCTTCCTCCTCACCCCCCCTCTCCCTTCCCGTCCCCTCCCTCTTCTCTTCCTCCTCCCTCCTCTCCCTTCCCTCCCTCCCTCCCCCCTCTTCTCCTCCTCTCCCTTCCCCCCCTCCCTCTTCTCCTCCCTCCTCTCCCTTCCAGTCCCCTCCCTCTCCTCCTCCCCCCCCCCCCATCCCATCATCCCTCCTCCAACACCACACACACCTCGTTGGCGGTAGCGTTGGGTGGCAGCATGCGTAACATGATGATGTTGGATGGTCGTTGGTTCTGGTCCAGAAGGTCTGGTCTGAACTCCATCAGCTCTCTCTGTTCTGGGTCCTCTACTACTGAAGAGGGGGGGTCTGAACCCCCAGGACCGGCCCCTAGCCCCTCCCCTAGCAGCCCCGGGCCCTTGCCACCACCACCACAGTCATCCTCTGGAGAGCCCACGGAGAAACCCTATGGACAGTCACATGTTACTAGCTACTACAATCACTACTTCTTCCACTAACATTAAAATACTTAAAAAAATATCCTATTCTAGTTTTACATCTATTATAGGTCTATTATATATTATAAACTGGGTGGTTCGAGCCCTGAATGCTGATTGGCTGACAGCCGTGGTATATCAGACCATATACCACAGGTATGACAAAACATGTATTTTTACTGCTCTAATTACATTGGTAACCAGTTTATAATAGTAATAAGGCACCTAGGGGGGTTTGTGGTATATGGCCAATATACCACGGCTAAGGGCTGTGTCCAGGCACTCCGTGTTGCGTCGTGCATAAGAACAGCCCTTAGCCGTGGTATGTTGGCCATATACCACACCCCCTCGGGCCTTACTGCTTATGGTTTTGTATCCTAAACTATGAGCTGACTGGATCATCCCACCTTTCTCTTCCCTGGTCCTCCTCCCCTGAGGAACCTCTCCTCCCCTGGTCCTCCTCCTCTGGGGAACCTCTCCTCCTCCCCTGGTCCTCCTCCTCCGAGGAACCTCTCCTCCTTCCCTTGTCCTCCCCCCCTGAGGAACATGTCCTCCTCCCCTGGTCCTCCTCTCAGGGTGCTGTACTCCTCCTGTCCAGCAGGGGTGACACCTCCCCTTGCACCTCCTTCCATCCTCCCCCAGTCTCCCTCTCTCTCCCCCAGGTGAGAGGCATTGTTCTCAGGGTATCCCCTCTCTCCCCTTCCTCTTCTTCCTCCCCCTCTACCTCCTCCCCCCCTTCCTCTACCCTCTGAGTTGGGCCTGAAGCTCTGAAAGTCTCTCCTGGATGCCTCTCCCATTCTCTCCTCTCTCTGCAGCCTGGGCAGGGCTACCTCTGGCAGGGGTAAGACCAGGGATCGAGGGGCGCAGGGCGATGGGAACCCTTTACCGCTCCGACCACCCCTCTGACGGAACCCTGGCCGTTGGTCGTGGAAACGGGCTGGTGTCGTGAACTCCCGGACGCCCGCCGGTTGGTCGGCTTTGTCGCTGCGGCCGGCACCGGCTCTGAGGTCATATCCTGTCCCCAGCTCCGCCTCTTCCGATCCGTAGCCCCGGTAATCCATGTCTCGGTAGTCGTGGTCGGAGGAGCTGTTGTTGCCATAGCGACCCATGCGGTCTCCCCGACCCCCCCTTCAGTTAAAGGAGTGAGAGAAAGAGAAAGAAAGAGAAAGAGAGAGAGAGAAATAGAAAGAGAGAGAGAGAGAGAGAGAGAGAGAGAGAGAGAGAGAGAGAGAGAGAGAAATAGAAAGAGAGAGAGAGAGAGAGAGAGAGAGAGAGAGAGAGAGAGAGAGAGAGAGAGAAAATAGAAAGAGAGAGAGAGAGAGAGAGAAATAGAAAGAGAGAGAGAGAGAGAGAGAGAGAGAGAGAGAGAGAGAGAGAGAGAGAGAGAGGATTTATATAAAGTAAGAACAGTGTGATGTATAGCAACAAGGGCAAATGATGTCTGAGTGTTGGAGTGTTCCCCTGGCTATCTGTAAATGATGTCTGAGTGTTAGAGTGTTCCTCTGGCTATCTGTAAATGATGTCTGAGTGTTGGAGTGTTCCCCTGGCTATCTGTAAATTATGTCTGAGTGTTCCCCTGGCTATCTGTAATGATGTCTGAGTGTTGGAGTGTTCCCCTGGCTATCTGTAATGATGTCTGAGTGTTGGAGTGTTCCCCTGGCTATCTGTAAATGATGTCTGAGTGTTGGAGTGTTCCCCTGGCTATCTGTAAATGATGTCTGAGTGTTGGAGTGTACCCCTGGCTATCTGTAATGATGTCTGAGTGTTGGAGTGTTCCCCTGGCTATCTGTAATGATGTCTGAGTGTTGGAGTGTTCCCCTGGCTATCTGTAATGATGTCTGAGTGTTGGAGTGTTCCCCTGGCTATCTGTAAATGATGTCTGAGTGTTGGAGTGTTCCCCTGGCTATTTGTAATGATGTCTGAGTGTTGGAGTGTTCCCCTGGCTATCTGTAATGATGTCTGAGTGTTGGAGTGTTCCCCTGGCTATCTGTAATGATGTCTGAGTGTTGGAGTGTTCCCCTGGCTATCTGTAAATGATGTCTGAGTGTTGGAGTGTTCCCCTGGCTATCTGTAAATGATGTCTGAGTGTTGGAGTGTTCCCCTGGCTATATGTAATGATGTCTGAGTGTTTGAGTGTTTCCCTGGCTATCTGTAAATGATGTCTGAGTGTTGGAGTGTTCCCCTGGCTATCTGTAAATGATATCTGTAATGATATCTGAGTGTTGGAGTGTTCCCCTGGCTATCTGTAAATTATATCTGTAATGATATCTGAGTGTTGGAGTGTTCCCCTGGCTATCTGTAAATTATATCTGTAATGATATCTGAGTGTTGGAGTGTTCCCCTGTCTATCTGTAATGATGTCTGAGTGTTGGAGTGTTCCCCTGGCTATCTGTAAATTATATCTGTAATGATATCTGAGTGTTGGAGTGTTCCCCTGGCTATCTGTAATGATATCTGAGTGTTGGAGTGTTCCCCTGGCTATCTGTAAATTATATCTGTAATGATATCTGAGTGTTGGAGTGTTCCCCTGGCTATCTGTAATGATGTCTGAGTGTTGGAGTGTACCCCTGGCTATCTGTAATGATGTCTGTGTTGGAGTGTTCCCCTGGCTATCTGTAATGATGTCTGAGTGTTGGAGTGTTCCCCTGGCTATCTGTAAATTATATATGTAATGATATCTGAGTGTTGGAGTGTTCCCCTGGCTATCTGTAAATGATATCTGTAATGATATCTGAGTGTTGGAGTGTTCCCCTGGCTATCTGTAAATGATATCTGTAATGATATCTGAGTGTTGGAGTGTTCCCCTGGCTATCTGTAAATTATATATGTAATGATATCTGAGTGTTGGAGTGTTCTGGCTATCTGTAAATGATATCTGTAATGATATCTGAGTGTTGGAGTGTTCCCCTGTCTATCTGTAATGATGTCTGAGTGTTGGAGTGTTCCCCTGGCTATCTGTAAATGATATCTGTAATGATATCTGAGTGTTGGAGTGTTCCCCTGGCTAGCTGTAATGATATCTGAGTGTTGGAGTGTTCCCCTGTCTATCTGTAATGATGTCTGAGTGTTGGAGTGTTCCCCTGGCTATCTGTAAATTATATCTGTAATGATATCTGAGTGTTGGAGTGTTCCCCTGGCTATCTGTAATGATGTCTGAGTGTTGGAGTGTTCCCCTGGCTATCTGTAATGATGTCTGAGTGTTGGAGTGTTCCCCTGGCTATCTGTAAATGATATCTGTAATGATATCTGAGTGTTGGAGTGTTCCCCTGGCTAGCTGTAATGATATCTGAGTGTTGGAGTGTTCCCCTGTCTATCTGTAATGATGTCTGAGTGTTGGAGTGTTCCCCTGGCTATCTGTAAATGATATCTGTAATGATATCTGAGTGTTGGAGTGTTCCCCTGGCTATCTGTAATGATGTCTGAGTGTTGGAGTGTTCCCCTGGCTATCTGTAATGATGTCTGAGTGTTGGAGTGTTCCCCTGGCTATCTGTAATGATGTCTGAGTGTTGGAGTGTTCCCCTGGCTATCTGTAAATGATGTCTGAGTGTTGGAGTGTTCCCCTGGCTATCTGTAATGATGTCTGAGTGTTGGAGTGTTCCCCTGGCTATCTGTAATGATGTCGGAGTGTTGGAGTGTTCCCCTGGCTATCTGTAAATGATGTCTGAGTGTTGGAGTGTACCCCTGGCTATCTGTAATGATGTCTGAGTGTTGGAGTGTTCCCCTGGCTATCTGTAATGATGTCTGAGTGTTGGAGTGTTCCCCTGGCTATCTGTAATGATGTCTGAGTGTTGGAGTGTTCCCCTGGCTATCTGTAAATGATGTCTGAGTGTTGGAGTGTTCCCCTGGCTATTTGTAATGATGTCTGAGTGTTGGAGTGTTCCCCTGGCTATCTGTAATGATGTCTGAGTGTTGGAGTGTTCCCCTGGCTATCTGTAATGATGTCTGAGTGTTGGAGTGTTCCCCTGGCTATCTGTAAATGATGTCTGAGTGTTGGAGTGTTCCCCTGGCTATCTGTAAATGATGTCTGAGTGTTGGAGTGTTCCCCTGGCTATATGTAATGATGTCTGAGTGTTTGAGTGTTTCCCTGGCTATCTGTAAATGATGTCTGAGTGTTGGAGTGTTCCCCTGGCTATCTGTAAATGATATCTGTAATGATATCTGAGTGTTGGAGTGTTCCCCTGGCTATCTGTAAATTATATCTGTAATGATATCTGAGTGTTGGAGTGTTCCCCTGGCTATCTGTAAATTATATCTGTAATGATATCTGAGTGTTGGAGTGTTCCCCTGTCTATCTGTAATGATGTCTGAGTGTTGGAGTGTTCCCCTGGCTATCTGTAAATGATATCTGTAATGATATCTGAGTGTTGGAGTGTTCCCCTGGCTATCTGTAATGATATCTGAGTGTTGGAGTGTTCCCCTGGCTATCTGTAAATTATATCTGTAATGATATCTGAGTGTTGGAGTGTTCCCCTGGCTATCTGTAATGATGTCTGAGTGTTGGAGTGTACCCCTGGCTATCTGTAATGATGTCTGTGTTGGAGTGTTCCCCTGGCTATCTGTAATGATGTCTGAGTGTTGGAGTGTTCCCCTGGCTATCTGTAAATTATATATGTAATGATATCTGAGTGTTGGAGTGTTCCCCTGGCTATCTGTAAATGATATCTGTAATGATATCTGAGTGTTGGAGTGTTCCCCTGGCTATCTGTAAATGATATCTGTAATGATATCTGAGTGTTGGAGTGTTCCCCTGGCTATCTGTAAATTATATATGTAATGATATCTGAGTGTTGGAGTGTTCCCCTGGCTATCTGTAAATGATATCTGTAATGATATCTGAGTGTTGGAGTGTTCCCCTGTCTATCTGTAATGATGTCTGAGTGTTGGAGTGTTCCCCTGGCTATCTGTAAATGATATCTGTAATGATATCTGAGTGTTGGAGTGTTCCCCTGGCTAGCTGTAATGATATCTGAGTGTTGGAGTGTTCCCCTGTCTATCTGTAATGATGTCTGAGTGTTGGAGTGTTCCCCTGGCTATCTGTAAATGATATCTGTAATGATATCTGAGTGTTGGAGTGTTCCCCTGGCTATCTGTAATGATGTCTGAGTGTTGGAGTGTTCCCCTGGCTATCTGTAATGATGTCTGAGTGTTGGAGTGTTCCCCTGGCTATCTGTAATGATGTCTGAGTGTTGGAGTGTTCCCCTGGCTATCTGTAAATGATGTCTGAGTGTTGGAGTGTTCCCCTGGCTATCTGTAATGATGTCTGAGTGTTGGAGTGTTCCCCTGGCTATCTGTAATGATGTCGGAGTGTTTGAGTGTTCCCCTGGCTATCTGTAAATGATGTCTGAGTGTTGGAGTGTGCCCCTGTCTATCTGTAATGATATCTGAGTGTTGGAGTGTTCCCCTGGCTATCTGTAAATGATGTCTGAGTGTTGGAGTGTGTGCCGTCTGGTTTGCTTAATATAAGGAATTAGAATTTATTTATATTTATACTTTTGATACTTAAGTATATTTAAAACCAAATACTTTTAGATTTTTACTCAAGTAGTATTTTACTGGGTAACTTTCACTTTTACTTGAGTCATTTTCTATTAAGGTACTTATACTTTTACTCAAATATAACAATCGGGAACTTTTCCCACCACTGCTATTTAACAGTCTGGTGGCCTGGAGGTTGTTTTTCAACTCTAGAAGTTCAAACAAAGGATCCAGGTCAGGAAGTGGAATTTCTGCTCGATTTCTGGCGACTGACCGCCGATCTAATGTCCAAAAGTTATTTCCTGGCTGTAGGTAATAATACAGGGAATAATGTAAGAAAAACAAATACATAATAATAAAAATAAATAAATACTATAAAGTTGACTAGGAGCTAGAAAACAGGGCTGTCGGCGTCATCTTGTCCAACCATGACCTTCTACCCCTGTGATGCCGGGGGCATCAATAAGGCATGACGTTGTCAGGTATCCCGTCTATAGAAAAGGTACAGTAGAAGTGAAGACAGAAGTTTACTCACCTTCTGTCATAGTCCATACTGGTCCTCTGACTGTCTGTTCCTCTCTCTCTCTCTCTCGTCTCCTCTCTCTCCTCCTCCTCCTCCTCTCTAGTCCTCTCTCTCCTCCTCGTCTGTTACAGTCGCAGCATTTCTACACCCTGAAAGCACAACAGTCCCAATTGTACATTTGACTTCTGGTATTGGTAGGTGATCATTCTGCACAACGTAATGCTACAGGCCGTGAATGAGACCAATAGCAACCTGCAGAGGCTACAGCAGGCCGGCCTGCTACACTCGGAGAGAGACACTGCCAGTCCGTCTGTCGGCCGTGGGAACTAAATTACTAAAAGCTTGTTGAATAACGCATGGATCTAAATATAGACCTCTTAGACAGCAAGGGATAGTTATCAGACACTACAGGAGTAGTACAGGACACACACACACAGAGGTACAGTACACACACACACACACACACACACACACACACACACACACACACACAGAGGTACAGTACACACACACACACACACACACACACAGAGGTACAGTACGCACACACACACACACACACACAGGTACAGTAGACACACACACACACACACACATAGGTACAGTAGACACACACACACACACACAGAGGTACAGGAGACACACACACACACACGCACACACAGGTACAGTAGACACACACACACACACACACACACACACATAGGTACAGTAGACACACACACACACACAGAGGTACAGTACACACACACACACACACACACACACACACACACACACAGAGGTACAGTAGACACACACACACACACACACACACAGAGGTACAGTAGACACACACACACACACACACACAGGTACAGTAGACACAGGTACAGTAGACACACACACACACACACACACACACACACACACACAGAGGTACAGGAGACACACACACACACGCACACACACAGGTACAGTAGACACACACACACAGAGGTACAGAAGACACACACACACAGAGGTACAGTAGACACACACACACAGAGGTACAGTAGACACACACACACACAGAGGTACAGTAGACACACACACACAGAGGTACAGTAGACACACACAGAGGTCCAGAAGACACACACACACAGAGGTACAGTAGACACACACACACACACAGAGGTACAGAAGACACACACACACAGAGGTACAGTAGACACACACACACACACAGAGGTACAGTAGACACACACACACACACACACAGAGGTACAGTAGACACACACACACACACACACAGAGGTACAGTAGACACACACACACACAGAGGTACAGTAGACACACACAGAGGTACAGTAAACACACACAGAGGTACAGTAGACACACACAGAGGTACAGTAGACACACACAGAGGTACAGGAGACACACACACACAGAGGTACAGAAGACACACACACACACAGAGGTACAGGAGACACACACACACACACACAGAGGTACAGAAGACACACACACACAGAGGTACAGTAGACACACACACACACACACACACACACACACACACACACACACACACACACACACACACACACACACACACACACACACACACACACACACACACACAGAGGTACAGTAGACACACACGCAGGTAAACGGGCTAAGAGGTACACTAGAAAGACACAGAGAGACAGACGATAGCTAGGTTGGCTATCTACCTGCCGCTGGCTGCCAGAACATTGCTATGCAGTCGGTTGGTTCACTGCAGTGTCCTGTTGAAACAGACACTTAGAGTACTGTCCAGTTATATGGTCAATCCCTCGTCCTATCACACTTAGAGTACTGTCCAGTTATATAGTCAATCCCTCGTCCTATCACACTTAGAGTACTGTCCAGTTATATGGTCAATCCCTGGTCCTATCACACTTAGAGTACTGTCCAGTTATATGGTCAATCCCTGGTCCTATCACACTTAGAGTACTGTCCAGTTATATAGTCAATCCCTCGTCCTATCACACTTAGAGTACTGTCCAGTTATATGGTCAATCCCTGGTCTTATCACACTTAGAGTACTGTCCAGTTATATAGTCAATCCCTGGTCCTATAACACTTAGAGTACTGTCTGGTTATATGGTCAATCCCTGGTTCTATCACACTTAGAGTACTGTCCAGTAACATGGTCAATCCCTGGTCCTATCACACTTAGAGTACTGTCCAGTTATATGGTCAATCCCTGGTCCTATCACACTTAGAGTACTGTCCCTGGTCCTATCACACTTAGAGTACTGTCCAGTTATATGGTCAATCCCTGGTCCTATCACACTTAGAGTACTGTCCAGTTATATGGTCAATCCCTGGTCCTATCACACTTAGAGTACTGTCCAGTTACATGGTCAATCCCTGGTCCTATCACACTTAGAGTACTGTCCAGTTATATGGTCAATCCCTGGTCCCATCACACTTAGAGTACTGTCCATCCTGGTAGATTATCTCTTCATTGCTCAAAACAGGGCTGGTAGATTATCTCTTCATTGCTCAAAACAGGGCTGGTAGATTATCTCTTCTCTGCTCAATACAGGGCTGGTAGATTATCTCTTCATTGCTCAAAACAGGGCTGGTAGATTATCTCTTCTCTGCTCAAAACAGGGCTGGTAGATTATCTCTTCTCTGCTCAAAACAGGGCTGGTAGATTATCTCTTCATTGCTCAAAACAGGGCTGATAGATGATCTCTTCTCTGCTCAAAACAGGGCTGGTAGATGATCTCTTCTCTTCTCAAAACAGGGCTGGTAGATTATCTCTTCTCTGCTCAAAACAGGGCTGGTAGATTATCTCTTCTCTGCTCAAAACAGGGCTGGTAGGTTATCTCTTCATTGCTTAAAACAGGGCTGGTAGATTATCTCTTCTCTGCTCAAAACAGGGCTGGTAGATTATCTCTTCTCTGCTCAAAACAGGGCTGGTAGATTATCTCTTCATTGCTCAAAACAGGGCTGGTAGATTATCTCTTCTCTGCTCAAAACAGGGCTGGTAGATTATCTCTTCTCTGCTCAAAACAGGGCTGGTAGATTATCTCTTCATTGCTCAAACAGGGCTGATAGATTATCTCTTCTCTGCTCAAAACAGGGCTGGTAGATGATCTCTTCTCTGCTCAAAACAGGGCTGGTAGATTATCTCTTCTCTGCTCAAAACAGGGCTGGTAGATTATCTCTTCTCTGCTCAAAACAGGGCTGGTAGATTATCTCTTCATTGCTAAAAACAGGGCTGGTAGATTATCTCTTCTCTGCTCAAAACAGGGCTGGTAGATTATCTCTTCATTGCTAAAAACAGGGCTGGTAGATTATCTCTTCTCTGCTCAAAACAGGGCTGGTAGATTATCTCTTCTCTGCTCAAAACAGGGCTGGTAGGTTATCTCTTCTTTGCTTAAAACAGGGCTGGTAGATTATCTCTTCATTGCTCTAAACAGGGCTGGTAGATTATCTCTTCATTGCTCTATCCGTATGAATATGATCCAAACGCATCAGGATCTCTCATGGCTTCACGTTGAAAACAAATTACTATCCAGTCTTATGATTTTCTTTAGGAATGTTATATTTTTCAACAACAAAAAACAGTATTTTTCAGGCCAGTTAGTCCATATTTGGTATTTTATGAGGATCCCCATTAGCTGTTGCAAAAGCAGCAGCTACTCTTCCTGGGGTCCACACAGAACACAGAACACGGAACACGGAACACAGAACACAGAACACAGAACACAGAACATGAATCATGACATAACACAGAACATTAATAGACAAGAACAACTCAAGGACAGCACTACATATATTTTTAAAACGGCATACTTGGCCTACATATCAATGCATACAGGCACATTATCTAGGTCAAATAGGGGAGAGGCGTTGTCCCGTGAGGTGTTGCTTTATCTGTTTTTTGAAACCAGGTTTGCTGTTTGTTTGAACAATATGAGATGGAAGGAAGTTCCATGCAATAAGGGCCCTATATAATACTGTACGCTTTCTTGAATGTGTTCTGGATTTGGGGACTGTGAAAAGACCCCTGGTGGCATGTCTGGTGGGGTAAGTGTGTGTGTCAGAGCTGTGTGTAAGTTGACTATGCAAACAATTTGGGATTTTCAACACATCAACACATCAACACATGGATGTTTCTTATAAAAAGAAGAAGTGATGAAGTCAGTCTCTCCTCAACTATTAGCCAAGAGAGACTGGCAGCATAGTAATAATATTAGTCCTCTGATTACAATGAAGAGAAAGAGGTGTCGCTCTGTTCTGCACCAGCTGCAGCTTAACTAGGTCTTTCCTTGCAGCACTGGACCATATGACTGGACAATAATCAAGATTAGACAAAACTAGAGCCTGCAGAACTTGCTTTTTGGAGTGTGGCGTCAAAAAAAGAAGAGCATCTCTTTATTACAGACAGACCTCTCCCCATCTCTTTATTACAGACAGACCTCTCCCCATCTCTTTATTACAGACAGACCTCTCCCCATCTCTATATTACAGGCAGACCTCTCCCCATCTCTAAAATACAGACAGACCTCTCCCCATCTCTATATTACAGACAGACCTCTCCCCATCTCTTTATTACAGACAGACCTCTCCCCATCTCTTTATTACAGACAGACCTCTCCCAGACAGACCTCTCCCCATCTCTTTATTACAGACAGACCTCTCCTCATCTCTTTATTACAGACAGACCTCTCCCCATCTCTTTATTACAGACAGACCTCTCCCCATCTCTATATTACAGACAGACCTCTCCCCATCTCTATATTACAGACAGACCTCTCTCCATCTCTTTATTACAGACCTCTCACCATCTCTAAAATACAGACAGACCTCTCCCCATCTCTTTATTACAGACCTCTCCCCATCTCTAAAATACAGACAGACCTCTCCCCATCTCTAAAATACAGACAGACCTCTCCCCATCTCTAAAATACAGACAGACCTCTCCCCATCTCTTTATTACAGACAGACCTCTCCCCATCTCTTTATTACAGACAGACCTCTCCCCATCTCTTTATTACAGACAGACCTCTCCCCATCTCTTTATTACAGACAGACCTCTCCCCATCTCTTTATTATGGCTAGACCTCTCCCCATCTCTATATTACAGACAGACCTCTCCCCATCTCTTTATTACAGACAAACCTCTCCCCATCTCTATATTACAGACAGACCTCTCCCCATCTCTTTATTACAGACAGACCTCTCCCCATCTCTTTATTACAGACAGACCTCTCCCCCTCTCTTTATTACAGACAGACCTCTCCCCATCTCTTTATTACAGACAGACCTCTCCCCATCTCTTTATTAGGGACAGACCTCTCCCCATCTCTATATTACAGACAGACCTCTCCCCATCTCTTTATTACAGACAGACCTCTCCCCATCTCTTTATTAGGGACAGACCTCTCCCCATCTCTATATTACAGACAGACCTCTCCCCATCTCTTTATTACAGACAGACCTCTCCCCATCTCTATATTACAGACAGACCTCTCCCCATCTCTATATTACAGACAGACCTCTCCCCATCTTTACAACCATTGAATCTATATGTTTTGACCTTGACAGTTTACAATCTAAGGTAACGCCAAGTAATTTAGTCTCCTCAACTTGTTCAGCAGCAACACCAATGTGACACCATTCATTACCAGATTCAGGGGAGGTCTAGAACTTAAGGAATGATTTGTACCAAATAAAATGCTCTTAGTTTTAGAGATGTTCAGGACCAGTTTATTACTGGCCACCCATTCTAAAACAGACTGCAACTCTTTGTTAAGGGTTTCAGTGACTTCATTAGCTGTGGTTGCTGATGCGTATATGGTTGAATCATCAGCATACATGGACACACATGCTTTGTTTAATGCCAGTGGCAGGTCATTGGTAAAAAAAACACGCATAACCACCAAACCAGACAGGCAAATTCAGGGCAGTTAAGACAACCCAAGCCAAGGACAAATGGCCTTAAATACACAGTTTTATATCGAGCCATAGTTGAATGGAACTCTTGACCAATCCACCTTCAAGAAAAAACATCTAATGTGATATACCATATGACTGGACAGGAAATAGAAATAACATCTAATGCGATAGACCATATGACTGGACAGGAAATAGAAATAACATCTAATGCGATCGACCATATGACTGGACAGGAAATAGAAATAACATCAGAGAGAGATAAACACCTCTCTGGGAAGAAGAAGGGCAGGGGTGCATGCTTTATGATTAACGACTCATGGTGTAATCATAACAACATACAGGAACTCAAGTCCTTCTGCTGACCCAATCTAGAATTCCTTACAATCAAGGGCCTGCCATTTTATCTACCAAGAGAATTCTCGTCAGTTACAGTCACAGCTGTATAGATTCCACCTCAAGCAGACACCAAGACGGCCATCAAGGAACTTCACTGGACTACATGCAAACTGGAAACCATACATCCTGAGGCTGCATTTATTGTAGCTGGGGATTTTACCAAAACAAATTTGAGAACAAGTCTACCTAAATTCTTTCCAGCATATTAATTGCGCTACACGCATGCACAATACCCTCGACCACTGCTACTCTTCCCGCGCCCTCCTAGCGCAAATCCGACCACGATGCCATCTTGCTCCTTCCGTCTTACAGGCAGAAACTAAAACTGGATGTACCAGTGACGAGAACCATTCCACGCTTTTCCGACCAACCGGAAGCAACGCTTCAAGATTGTTTTGATCACGCCGACTGGAATATGTTCCGGTCAGCCTTATTTCACTTATAATTCACTGTATCACAATTCCAGTGGGTCAGAAGTTTACATACACTATGTTGACTGTGCCTTTAAACAGCTTGGAACATTCCAGAAAATGATGTCATGGTTTTAGAAGCTTCCAACATTTAGAAGCTTCTAATTGACATCATTTGGAGGTGTACCTGTGGATGTATTTCAAGGCCTACCTTCAAACTCAGTGCCTCTTTGCTTGACATCATGGGAAAATCAAAAGAAATCAGACAAGACCTCAAAAAAACAATTGTAGACCTCCACAAGTCTGGTTCATCCTTGGGAGCAATTTCCAAACGCCTGAAGGTACCACATTCATCTGTACAAACAATAGTACGCAAGTATAAACACCATGGGACCACGCAGCCGTCATACAGCTTAGGGAGTGGAGACGCGTTCTGTCTCCTAGAGATGAACGTACTTTGATGCGAAAAGTGCAAATCAATCCCAGAACAACAGCAAAGGACCTTGTGAAGATGTTGCAGGCAACTGCACATGCGGACAAAGATCATACTTTTTGGAGAAATGTCCTCTGGTCTGATGAAACAAAAATAGAACTGTTTGGCCTTAATAACCATCGTTATGTTTGGAGGAAAAAGGGGGAGGCTTGCAAGCCGAAGAACACCATCCCAACCGTGAAGCACGGGGGTAGCAGCATCGTGTTGTGGGGGTGCTTTGCTGCAGGAGGGACTGGTGCACTTCACAAAATAGATGGCATCATGAGGCAAGAAAATTATGTGGATATATTGAAGCAACATCTCAAGACATTAGTCAGGAAGTTAAAGCTTGGATGCAAATGGGTCTTCCAAATGGACAATGACCCCAAGCATACTTCCAAAGTTGTGGCAAAATGGCTTAATGACAACAAAGTCAAGGTATTGGAGTGGCTATCACAAAGCCCTGACTTCAATCCTGTAGAAAATTTGTCGGCAGAACTGAAAAAGCGTGGGCTAGCAAGAAGGCCTACAAACCTGACTCAGTTACACCAGCTCTGTCAGGAGGAATGGGCCAAAATTTACCCAACTTATTGTGGGAAGCTTGTGGAAGGCTAACCAAAACGTTTGACCCAAGTTGAACAATGTAAAGGCAATGCTACCAAATACTAATTCAGTGTATGTAAATGCATATTTTTTTATCCTTAGGTAGTGGAATAACCTTTGACTCTTTCCAGACTTCTGGGCACACCCCATACATCAAGCACTTTTTAAAAATAGGAGAGATTGGGGCTGATATTTGGTTAGCTGTAACTCTAAGCAATTTGGCATCTAGGTTATCTGTACCAGGTGACAACAGCATCCTTTCTACCTCTTCCTTTTCAACTTGATGAAATTCAAACCTGCCTTGCCTCTCCTTCATGATACAATCTTTTATAGGGGTATATGACATGGAATCATAGCATTCCTCAACTTGTCCACTTTGCCTTAAAAAAATATTCATTAAAGTAGTTTGCGATGTCGTCTGATTTAGTAATAAATATACCCTCTGATTCGACAAAAGAGGCTGACACGTTTGAATTCCTACCCATAATAGTGTTCAACGTTCTCCACAGTTTTTTTCCCATCATCCTTCACTTCATCAATGTTGTGCTGATAGAATCCCTCCTTCTTTCCTTTGTTTAGTTTGGTCACAAGATGTATTAATTTACAATAACTTTGCCAATCAAACAAAAAGTGCCAGATTTATCTGCTACTTTTTTTGGCATCATGACATTTCTCAGCTCATCATCAATCCGTTTGACCTCACAGTGCATTTTCTTAAAGGGGCGTGTTTATCAGCTATACTCATAAATAACTTCTTAAAGGGGCGTGTTTATCAGCGAAACTCATAAATAACTTCTTAAAGGGGCGTGTTTATCAGCGAAACTCATAAATAACTTCTTAAAGGGGCGTGTTTATCAGCGAAACTCATAAATAACTTCTTAAAGGGGCGTGTTTATCAGCGAAACTCATAAATAACTTCTTAAAGGGGCGTGTTTATCAGCTATACTCATAAATAACTTCATAAACAAACTTAGTGCCATTTCAGGATCATCCTCACCACACACTTCTAACTTTCTTAATATCATCCACAAATGAGTCCTGATTGAACCCTCTATAGGACCTGTGGTAGATTACCTTAGGGCCTCTGGTATTTTAGTGTTCCTAGTGAGTGAGTCCTGATTGAACCCTCTATAGGACCTGTGGTAGATGACCTTAGGGCCTCTGGTATTTTAGTGTTCCTAGTGAGTGAGTCCTGATTGAACCCTCTGTAGGACCTGTGGTAGATTACCTTAGAGCCAGGTATTGTAGTGTTCCTAGTGAGTGAGTCCTGATTGAACCCTCTGTAGGACCTGTGGTAGATGACCTTAGGGCCAGCCTCTGGTATTGTAGTTTTCCTAGTGAGTGAGTCCTGATTGAACCCTCTATAGGACCTGTGGTAGATGACCTTAGGGCCAGGTATTGTAGTGTTCCTAGTGAGTGAGTCCTGATTGAACCCTCTATAGGACCTGTGGTAGATTACCTTAGGGCCTCTGGTATTTTAGTGTTCCTAGTGAGTGAGTCCTAATTGAACCCTCTATAGGACCTGTGGTAGATTACCTTAGGGCCAGGTATTGTAGTGTTCCTAGTGAGTGAGTCCTGATTGAACCCTCTATAGGACCTGTGGTAGATGACCTTAGGGCCAGGTATTGTAGTGTTCCTAGTGAGTGAGTCCTGATTGAACCCTCTATAGGACCTGTGGTAGATTACCTTAGGGCCAGGTATTGTAGTGTTCCTAGTGAGTGAGTCCTGATTGAACCCTCTATAGGACCTGTGGTAGATTACCTTAGGGCCAGGTATTGTAGTTTTCCTAGTGAGTGAGTCCTGATTGAACCCTCTATAGGACCTGTGGTAGATTACCTTAGGGCCAGGTATTGTAGTTTTCCTAGTGAGTGAGTCCTGATTGAACCCTCTATAGGACCTGTGGTAGATTACCTTAGGGCCAGGTATTGTAGTGTTCCTAGTGAGTGAGTCCTGATTGAACCCTCTATAGGACCTGTGGTAGATTACCTTAGGGCCTCTGGTATTTTAGTGTTCCTAGTGAGTGAGTCCTGATTGAACCCTCTATAGGACCTGTGGTAGATTACCTTAGGGCCAGGTATTGTAGTGTTCCTAGTGAGTGAGTCCTGATTGAACCCTCTATAGGACCTGTGGTAGATTACCTTAGGGCCAGGTATTGTAGTGTTCCTAGTGAGTGAGTCCTGATTGAACCCTCTATAGGACCTGTGGTAGATTACCTTAGGGCCAGGTATTGTAGTTTTCCTAGTGAGTGAGTCCTGATTGAACCCTCTATAGGACCTGTGGTAGATTACCTTAGGACCTCTGGTATTTTAGTGTTCCTAGTGAGTTCAACCAGGTTATCATCATTGTAACCTAGTGCCACTGATACAGCTTGTGATCGATACCAAGTTGATGTGTCACGTTCGTTGCATGAATCTGACCAAGGCGCAGCGTGGTACGCGTACATTCTTTACTTATAAGAATGAACTCTGAACAAACTAACCAAAATAACAAAACGACACGTGACGCTATACAAATGAGAGCTGACAGGCAACGACACATAGACAAGAACCCACAACAGAATGTGGGAAACATGGCTGCCTAAATATGATCCCCAATCAGAGACAACGATAAACAGCTAACTCTGATTGGGAAGCATATCAGGCCACCATAAACATACAAATACCTAGACCTACAAAACCCTAGACATGCAACAAAAAAAACTAGACAATACAAAATTAGCGTATCCACCCAAGTCACACCCTGACCTAACCAAAATATAAAGAAAACAGAGATATCTCAGGTCGGGGCGTGACGATGTAATACCAGACCTATTAGTAAACGATCTGGTCAGGTTATATACAGTCGTGGCCAAAAGTTTTGAGAATGACACGAATATTAATTTCCATAAAGTTTGCTGCTTCAGTGTCTTTAGATATTTTTTGTCAGATGTTACTATGGAATACTGAAGTATAATTACAAGCATTTCATAAGTGTCAAAAGCTTTTATTGACAATTACATGAAGTTGATGCAAAGAGTCAATAATTGCAGTGTTGACCCTTCTTTTTCAAGACCTCTGCAATCCGCCCTGGCATGCTGTTAATTAACTTCTGGGCCACATCCTGACTGATGGCAGCCCATTCTTGCACAATCAATGCTTGGAGTTTGTCAGAATTCGTGGGTTTTTGTGTGGCCACCCCCCTCTTGAGGATTGACCACAAATTATCAATGGGATTAAGGTCTGGGGAGTTTCCTGGCCATGGACCCAAAATATAGATGTTTTGTTCCCCGAGCCACTTAGTTATCCTTTTTGCCTTATGGCAAGGTGTTCCATCATGCTGGAAAAGGCATTGTTCGTCACCAAACTGTTCCTGGATGGTTGGGAGAAGTTGCTCTCGGGGGATGTGTTGGTACCATTCTTTATTCATGGCTGTGTTCTTTGGCAAATTGTGAGTGAGCCCCCTCCCTTGGCTGAGAAGCAACCCCACACATGAATGGTCTCAGGATGCTTTACTGTTGGCATGACACAGGGCTGAGGATAAGCTTTTTTCCGGATGCCCCAAACAATGGGAAAGGGGATTCATCAGCGAAAATGACTTTACCCCAGTCCTCAGCAGTCCAATCACTGTACCATTTGCAGAATATCAGTCTGTCCCTGATGTTTTTCCTGGAGAGAAGTGGATTCTTTGCTGCCCTTCTTGACACCAGGCCATCCTCCAAAAGTCTTCGCCTCACTGTGTGTGCAGATGCACTCACACCTGCCTGCTGTCATTCCTGAGCAAGCTCTGTACTGGTGGTGCCCCGATCCCGCAGCTGAATCAACTATAGGAGATGGTCCTGACGCTTGCTGGACTTTCTTGGGCGCCCTGAAACCTTTTTCACAACAACTGAACCGCTCTCCTTGAAGTTCTTGATGATCCGATAAATGGTTGATTTAGGTGCAATCTTACTGGCAGCAATATCCTTGCCTGTGAAGCCCTTTTTGTGCAAAGCAATGATGACGGCACGTGTTTCCTTGCAGGTAACCATGGTTGACTGAGGAAGAACAATGATTCCAAGCACCACCCTCCTTCCAGTCTGTTATTCGAACTCAATCAGCATGACAGAGTGATCTCCAGCCTTGTCCTCGTCAACACTCACACCTGTGTTAACGAGAGAATCACTGACATTATGTCAGCTGGTCCTTTTGTGGCAGGGCTGAAATGCAGTGGAAATGTTTTTGGGGGATTCAGTTCATTTGCATGGCAAAGAGGGACTTTGCAATTAATCTGATCACTCTTCATAACATTCTGGAGTGTATGCAAATTACCATCATACAAAATGAGGCTGCAGACTTTGTGAAAATTAAGATTTGTGTCATTCTCAAAACTTTTGGCCACGACTGTACATTGGCAACAGAAATATGTTTCAGTTGGTGTTAAATCTATATTCATATCTCCCCAAAAAATATATTTTCTTATTTTCATCAGATACCTTTTCCAACATTTAGCAAATTCCATCAAGATATTTGAAATCAGCACTAGGTGGCCTATAGCAGCTGTACCCATAGAGCCTATAGCAGCAACCAACTAGTATAGGTTTCCCACGTGGTAGATACACCTGTACCCATAGAGCCTATAGCAGCTGTACCCATAGAGCCTATAGCAGCTGTACCCATAGAGCCTATAGCAGCTGTACCCATAGAGCCTATAGCAGCTGTACCCATAGAGCCTATAGCAGCTGTACCCACAGTATCTCTAATCCAGTCAACATTAAGTCCTGACGATGTTATTTAGCTGGAGTATGATCCTGGATGTAAACTGCAACTCCAACCCCCAGATCTATTTCTGTCCCTCCTGAACATATTGTATCCATGTATAGAGATCTCAGCTTCCTCAATAGAAGAGCCCAAGTGAGTCTCTGATATTGCCAATAATTTAATATTGTTTGACTGCACAAGACAGCATATTTAATTAATTTTGTGCCTTAAACTATATATATGCCAGTGACAAATTAACAGACCTTTCTTTAGTATATTTACAGTGTTTATTGGTCCAAACATGAATCAGCAGATACTCAGGTAGTGTGTGTGTGTGTGTGTGTGTGTGTGTGTGTGTGTAATTACTTGTCTGTCGCTCCTCCTAACTCCTTGGGAGGGAGGGTGAACAATCAGTTTGTCGTACCTCAGATATGCTATGTCACCTCGTTCTCCTGCAGCCTTCATATCTGATAATGTCACCTCGTTCTCCTGCAGCCTTCATATCTGATAATGTCACCTCGTTGTCTTGCAGCCTTCATATCTGATAATGTCATCTCGTTCTCCTGCAGCCTTCATATTTGATAATGTCACCTCGTTGTCTTGCAGCCTTCATATCTGATAATGTCATCTCGTTCTCCTGCAGCCTTCATATCTGATAATGTCACCTCGTTCTCCTGCAGCCTTCATATCTGATAATGTCACCTCGTTCTCCTGCAGCCTTCATATCTGATAATGTCATCTCGTTCTCCTGCAGCCTTCATATCTGATAATGTCACCTCGTTGTCTTGCAGCCTTCATATCTGATAATGTCATCTCGTTCTCCTGCAGCCTTCATATCTGATAATGTCACCTCGTTCTCCTGCAGCCTTCATATCTGATAATGTCACCTCGTTGTCTTGCAGCCTTCATATCTGATAATGTCACCTCGTTGTCCTGCAGCCTTCATATCTGATAATGTCACCTCGTTCTCCTGCAGCCTTCATATCTGATAATGTCACCTCGTTCTCCTGCAGCCTTCATATCTGATAATGTCACCTCGTTCTCCTGCAGCCTTCATATCTGATAATGTCACCTCGTTCTCCTGCAGCCTTCATATCTGATAATGTCACCTCGTTCTCCTGCAGCCTTCATCTCTGATAATGTCACCTCGTTCTCTTGCGGCCTTCATATCTGATAATGTCACCTCGTTCTCCTGCAGCCTTCATATCTGATAATGTCACCTCGTTCTCTTGCGGCCTTCATATCTGATAATGTCACCTCGTTCTCCTGCAGCCTTTATATCTGATAATGTCACCTCGTTCTCCTGCAGCCTTTGGGGGGGGGGGGGGGGGGGGGCGGTCATGCAGGAACCAATGAGGTTGCTGGGGGGGGGGGGGGTTCATGCAGAAACCAATGAGGTTGATGGTGGTGGGGGGGGCGTTCATGCAGGAACCAATGAGGTTGCTGGTGGGGGGGGGGGGGGGGCGGTCATGCAGGAACCAATGAGGTTGCTGGGGGGGGGCATTCATACAGGAACCAATGGGGTTGCTGGGGGGGGGGGGGGGGGCGTTCATGCAGGAACCAATGAGGTTGCTGGTGGGGGGGGGGGGGGGGCGTTCATGCAGGACCCAATGAGGTTGCTGGGGGGGGGGGCGTTCATGCAGGACCCAATGAGGTTGCTGGGGGGGTGGTGTTCATGCAGGAACCAATGGGGTTGCTGGTGGGGGGGGCATTCATACAGGAACCAATGGGGTTGCTGGGGGGGGGGGGGGCATTCATACAGGAACCAATGAGGTTGCTGGGGGGGGGGGGGGTTCATGCAGGACCCAATGAGGTTGGGGGGGGGGGGCGTTCATGCAGGAACCAATGAGGTTGCTGGGGGGGGGGGGCGTTCATGCAGGAACCAATGAGGTAGCTGGGGGGGGGGGGGGGGGGGCGTTCATGCAGGAACCAATGAGGTTGCTGGGGGGGTGGTGTTCATGCAGGAACCAATGGGGTTGCTGGTGGGGCGTTCATGCAGGACCCAATGAGGTTGCTGGGGGGGGGGGGCGTTCATGCAGGACCCAATGAGGTTGGGGGGGGGGGGGCGTTCATGCAGGAACCAATGAGGCTGCTGGGGGGGGGGGGCGTTCATGCAGGAACCAATGGGGTAGCTGGGGGGGGGGGGGGGCGTTCATGCAGGAACCAATGAGGTTGCTGGGGGGGTGGTGTTCATGCAGGAACCAATGGGGTTGCTGGTGGGGGGGTGGGGGGGCGTTCATGCAGGAACCAATGAGGTTGCTGGGAGGAGGTGGGGGGTTCATGCAGAAACCAATGAGGTTGCTGGGAGGAGGGGGGGGTTCATGCAGGAACCAATGAGGTTGCTGGGGGAGGGCATTCCGTGCAGATGCAGGAATGCTCTGAATTGCAAGCTGCAGTTGCACACTATTGACAAAAGGGGGGCGCTAAGGTTTGACAGAGATTTTCATTTTTTTTCATGGATTTTATGAAAATCTCTAATGTAAAAGCCTACAAAGTTGCCTGCCATTATGTCAGCTTGTGACATGCGAGGTCAAACACATTTTTACCTGACCAAATTATTATATGGCCTGCAAAAAAAAAAATGTGCAAACGGGTCTTTCTGTTTTTGTCTGTCATAATATTTGACAGCTCCACTGAGAGACGGGCAGTGAATCGACCAGCCGGCACCGATGTAAATAAAGGACGTCATTGTACCCACTGACCCTCGATGACCGACAGTCGGACACACGAAACCAGCACAGACTGACAGGGACACCGCGAACTGCCTGCATGCACTGATGCACAGAATAATCATTTGTAATTGCAGATACATATCCCGGATCGCTTGCAAACATAACACAGAGAATATAACCGAAAAAGTCATATTTAGTTAGTGCCAGCTGATAGTGATGTTGGTGAAGGTGGTTAGCCAATGTAAACACGATTAGCTTTGGGACCAGCCTCAATGAACAGTTTAGACAGCATATGGACGATTGCAATAAAACACTCGTTATTGTGCAAATCATAAATATCTTACCTTCCTCACGTTCAAGTTAAGTTTTCTGGTGTAATGTGTTCCCTAGCTACTGAGTGAAGGAGGGTGTGTTAGTTCAGCTCCAAAAATTATATTTGCAAAATGGCTTCATTTTGTGTAGTTGGGCGGTGCATGACAGTTGTTTCGACAATATGATTGGTGTATACAACGCACACACTCTTTCTCCGGGAATATGATTGGACGACAGTTAATCATTAAAGTTAATTTACGCAGGACAGGACATCCATACGAATGGGATTTTTTTTAATTTTTTAAGTATTGTAAAACTGTTACGTTATTCTTCTTTCTCTTTCGATGTCGGGTACTACAACACGTTACTATTACACTGTTATCGCAGGTACTACAACACGTTACTATTACACTGTTATCGCAGGTACTACAACACGTTACTATTACACTGTTATCGCAGGTACTACAACACGTTACCATTACACTGTTATTACATGTTTTGACACTGTACTTTGTATTAGAATACCAAATATGACATATTAAAATGTTTTACAATATATGGTATTAACATCCCTACTAGCCAATCCAATCAGTAGGGATCTTTAAACTGGTGTGAATATACCACGACATGATAGGACCGGTAACCGATAACCATTGTCTGTAAACATTCCTCTGTATTGAAAACATGCAGACAACACAACTCGCATTCAAGACAGATAAATAAAATACAAATCAAGCCTGAATACCCTAAAAATACCTTTATTTTGAAAAGCCTTAAGAAAAAAAATACTAAGATGTCATATTGTACAATAAAAATAACAGATCACCCCCCCTCAACATTTCAGACAGCCAGGTAAAAACAGAGTACAATACTGAAGTTTATTTTTCTCAGGCATAATTTACTTTTAGTAGCAGATGTTAAAATCACGTTTTTAGCTATGCAAAAGTAGTGAAAGCAGAGGACAGAACAGTAACGATACAGTATTAAAGGAAACATAATAGTGATCCATGTTCCTTCGGCAATTGAGCAAATTTCAGGTCTTTTGAGCACAAACTTGAACATTGTGAAAATTCTGTGCAACTTCTGGCGCGCGTTTACTGTGAACACTGAGGCTGTACAGTTTTACTGTGAACACTGAGGCTGTACAGTTTTACTGTGAACACTGAGGCTGTACCAGCTTTAAGTTACAGTTTTACTGTGAACACCGAGGCTGTAGCTGCTTTAAGTTACAGTTTTCCTGTGAACACTGAGGCTCTACCTGCTTTAAGTTACAGTTTTACTGTGAACACTGAGGCTATACCTGCTTTAAGTTACAGTTTTACTGTGAACACCGAGGCTCTACCTGCTTTAAGTTACAGTTTTACTGTGAACACTGAGGCTGTACCTGCTTTCAGTTACAGTTTTACAGTTTTACTGTGAACACCGAGGCTCTACCTGCTTTAAGTTACAGTTTTACTGTGAACACTGAGGCTGTACCTGCTTTAAGTTACAGTTTTACTGTGAACACTGAGGCTGTACCCACTTTAAGTTAGTTTTAACAGTGGTCAAGTAGGCTGCTCTGGCTATTTCATCATAATGTAGGCCTACCAGAGTAGCCTACCATCAAAAACAATGGAGAAAATGCATCCCATAGCATTTTACCATGGAAATAGGCGTTCTATCGTTCAACCTACAGCAGCAGTCAATGTTCAATGCAGACCTACATTCCATGAGACTGTTGAAACAAACATGCCGGGATTGACAACCTGTTCGTCCACTTGTCCTTTAGACGAGGAGGCGACTAAACATGTTTTTGTGTTGTTTAATGCTGTTTAATTGGGGCGGCAGGGTAGCCTAGTGGTTAGAGAGTTGGACTAGTAACCAGCAGGTAGCCTAGTGGTTAGAGAGTTGGACTAGTAACCAGCAGGTAGCCTAGTGGTTAGAGAGTTGGACTAGTAACCGGCAGGTAGCCTAGTGGTTAGAGAGTTGGACTAGTAACCAGCAGGTAGCCTAGTGGTTAGAGCGTTGGACTAGTAACCAGCAGGTAGCCTAGTGGTTAGAGCGTTGGACTAGTAACCAGCAGGTAGCCTAGTGGTTAGAGAGTTGGACTAGTAACCAGCAGGTAGCCTAGTGGTTAGAGAGTTGGACTAGTAACCAGCAGGTAGCCTAGTGGTTGGAGCGTTGGACTAGTAACCAGCAGGTAGCCTAGTGGTTAGAGCGTTGGACTAGTAACCAGCAGGTAGCCTAGTGGTTAGAGCGTTGGACTAGTAACCAGCAGGTAGCCTAGTGGTTAGAGCGTTGGACTAGTAACCAGCAGGTAGCCTAGTGGTTAGAGCGTTGGACTAGTAACCAGCAGGTAGCCTAGTGGTTAGAGCGTTGGACTAGTAACCAGCAGGTAGCCTAGTGGTTAGAGAGTTGGACTAGTAACCGGCAGGTAGCCTAGTGGTTAGAGCGTTGGACTAGTAACCAGCAGGTAGCCTAGTGGTTAGAGCGTTGGACTAGTAACCAGCAGGTAGCCTAGTGGTTAGAGCGTTGGACTAGTAACCAGCAGGTAGCCTAGTGGTTAGAGCGTTGGACTAGTAACCAGCAGGTAGCCTAGTGGTTAGAGCGTTGGACTAGTAACCAGCAGGTAGCCTAGTGGTTAGAGAGTTGGACTAGTAACCGGCAGGTAGCCTAGTGGTTAGAGCGTTGGACTAGTAACCAGCAGGTAGCCTAGTGGTTAGAGCGTTGGACTAGTAACCAGCAGGTAGCCTAGTGGTTAGAGCGTTGGACTAGTAACCGGCAGGTAGCCTAGTGGTTAGAGCGTTGGACTAGTAACCAGCAGGTAGCCTAGTGGTTAGAGCGTTGGACTAGTAACCAGCAGGTAGCCTAGTGGTTAGAGCGTTGGACTAGTAACCGGCAGGTAGCCTAGTGGTTAGAGAGTTGGACTAGTAACCAGCAGGTAGCCTAGTGGTTAGAGCGTTGGACTAGTAACCGGAAGGTTGCAAGTTCAAACCCCCGAGCTGACAAGGTACAAAGCTGTCGTTCTGCCCCTGAACAAGGCAGAACTGTTCCTAGGCCGTCATTGAAAATAAGAATTTGTTCTTAACTGACTTGCCTAGTTAAATAAAGGTAAAATAAAAAAAATAAAAAATGCAAGAAACCACTTGACAAAATAAAATGCCTTGTTATTCTCATACCATTATTACAGAGAATCAGACACATTATTGCTACCTTCCGCTTATTGGCTACTTAGCTTATTCAAGCATGTCTCAAAATACAACACTGCCCCT
The DNA here is from genome assembly GCF_045791955.1 of Oncorhynchus clarkii lewisi. NCBI lineage: Eukaryota > Metazoa > Chordata > Actinopteri > Salmoniformes > Salmonidae > Oncorhynchus > Oncorhynchus clarkii. The sequence goes on from NC_092155.1 coordinate 79,314,411, forward strand.
TTAAGACCGAATATAGGGATACTGCAGCTCTGATTGGTTATGGCGCATGGGTCGGTGTAGAGTATGGGCCTGTGTCGTGCCTGATGTCGTGCCTGTCAATACAATAGAGTCCTACTCCAATTCTCTCTGCCTAGAAGAAAAATCTCTTGCATAGTTTGTTTTCTTTCAGTGTGGTTGCATTGAAAATGGCTAATATTGCGTTGATTCAATCCTAATTCGCACAGTAAAGGGAAACGCTGATAGTGTTAACTAAAAGGGAAAACTAGACAGTTCAATCTCGTACATCTCTGCGCGGGGCTGAAGTCCCGGGGAGCCGTGCGCCCACGCAGTTTATAGGGAACATGGATAATAATAACATAATATATTAACAGTAACGGAGTAAATAGGAAATGGAAATCAACTTTAAAATGGCAGGTTTCCCAGACACAGATCAAAGTTAGGCTTAGTTTAGTACTAAAAAAATCTGCTTAATGGAAAATCTCCATTGAAATAGCGGTTTAGTCCAGGACTAGGATTAATCTGTGTCTGGGGAAATTATCTCTAAATATCAAATCGCTTTTAAATAAACCCACTGTAGACTATTGATTACTTCTACTGTCATCTCTGTAGATCAAGTATCAATCTCTCAAAAGTCCTCTCTCCTCATCTCACTCTCTTCATCACCCACACACACAAAAAAAAAAGAGACTAAAACATGAAAATGAAATCTTCATCTACGTATATTAAAATGCTAAAATATAAAATTGTTTGTAGATCTTTGTTTCATTCTGAACAGCTGTTGGGTCTAATGACCACAGAGATCTGAGAACTACAGTTACGTTCTAATGTATTGGCACACATAAAATAATTCACAATTTCTTCTAAAAAAATAAGTTGACATTGAAAAAAAAAAACTGTGCGTTCACACGTATATTAGTTTGATTAACAACTGCACAGGACCAAGAAAACAAAAGTCACGTCAAAGTCAGAAAATGTCCTGGACTAAAGTATTCCAAATCCATTTGGTTGGAAGCAGGTGATTATCTCCCCAACCAGTCCCAACCAGTCCCAACCAGTCCCTACCAGTCTCAACCAGTCCCAACATGCTTATAGTACTGACAACACAACCAGTCTCAACCAGTCTCAACAGTACTGACGATAACAACCAGTCTCAACCAGTCTCAACATTACTGACGATAACAACCAGTCTCAACCAGTCTCAACATTACTGACGATAACAACCAGTCTCAACATTACTGACGATAACAACCAGTCTCAACATTACTGACGATAACAACCAGTCTCAACCAGTCTCAACATTACTGACGATAACAACCAGTCTCAACCAGTCTCAACATTACTGACGATAACAACCAGTCTCAACATTACTGACGATAACAACCAGTCTCAACATTACTGACGATAACAACCAGTCTCAACCAGTCTCAACATTACTGACGATAACAACCAGTCTCAACCAGTCTCAACATTACTGACGATAACAACCAGTCTCAACATTACTGACGATAACAACCAGTCTCAACATTACTGACGATAACAACCAGTCTCAACCAGTCTCAACATTACTGACGATAACAACCAGTCTCAACCAGTCTCACAATACATGTATTGGACACATGGAAACTGGATATAGACAAACGCGCGCACACACACAAACCTGTCTTACACACAGCTCTAACAAACACCTGTCTTACACGCTCACAACACACACCTGTGTTACACGCTCACAACACACACACCTGTGTTACTCCTTCCGCATGCTTGGATTCGGCTGACCCAAACGAGGGTACTCGCACGCTCCCTTAAAAGACCTTCTCTTGAAAAACAAGAAAAAAAGTAGCGATGGTACTGTTTGTCCAACTTGAGACGCCGTAGCCAATATACACTTCCTCAAAATAATCAGAAACAATCTAAAGATAACTCAAGAAATCTGTCCCAAAATGTACGTTTTTGTCAAGGAGATGCTAGACGAACGGTTTTTACATCCAACTAAGATGTTTGTTGCCTTATTTCTCAATGAAAATGATTAGTCTGTCGTTGAATGACAAACACTTATTGGAGAATCCCTACTGTTGACCAATCACTGACGAAAGGGGCGGAGACTCGGATACTGAACTTCGGCTTGCCAGGAGAAAAGAACGCGTACATGAACAGCCCGAAAAAATCCCTCACCGAAATCAACAGTAACGTCACAATATACAATATTCACAAACTATTTTGGATGGGAAGCATGCAGATAACTCCTTTACACACCTGTCTCACACACACCTGTCTCACACACACCTGTCTCACACACACCTGTCTCACACACACACCTGTCTCACACACACACACACACACCTGTCTCACACACACCTCACACACAGCTCACACACACACCTGTCTCACACACACCTGTCTTACACACAGCTCACACACACCTGCGGACTGTAGGGCCTGAGTTAGAGCATGGGCCAGAACACACCTGTCTCACACACACACACCTGTCTCACACACACACACCTGTCTCACACAGACACGTCTCACACACACCTGTCTCACACACACCTGTCTTACACACAGCTCACACACACCTGCGGACTGTAGGGCCTGAGTTAGAGCATGGACCAGAAGAAGCCCATACAAATATAATTCTTAATAAAGTAGGGCCGTAGGGGACGCAACTAAAGGGTTAAACAAGAGTCTCTCTCTTAGCTTCCTCTATATAGTAACCTGAAGGCAGTGGACAGGTGACACAGCTTCCTCTATATAGTAACCTGAAGGCAGTGGACAGGACAGCAGCTTCCTCTATATAGTAACATGAAGGTAGTGGACAGGTGACACAGATTCCTCTATATAGTAACATGAAGGTAGTGGACAGGACAGCAGCTTCCTCTATATAGTAACATGAAGGCAGTGGACAGGACAGCAGCTTCCTCTATATAGTAACATGAAGGCAGTGGACAGGACAGCAGCTTCCTCTATATAGTAACATGAAGGCAGTGGACAGGACAGCAGCTTCCTCTATATAGTAACCTGAAGGTAGTGGACAGGACAGCAGCTTCCTCTATATAGTAACCTGAAGGCAGTGGACAGGACAGCAGCTTCCTCTATATAGTAACCTGAAGGTAGTGGACAGGACAGCAGCTTCCTCTATATAGTAACATGAAGGCAGTGGACAGGACAGCAGCTTCCTCTATATAGTAACATGAAGGCAGTGGACAGGACAGCAGCTTCCTCTATATAGTAACATGAAGGCAGTGGACAGGACAGCAACTTCCACTGCCCAGTCATGTGAAATCCATAGATTAGGGCCTAATTTATTTATTTTAATTGACTGATTTCCTTCTTTGAACTGTAACTCAGTAAAATCGTTGAAATTGTTGTATGTTTATATTTTTGTTCAATATAGTTACCGGAAGGCAGAGGACAGGTGAAACTAACAGCTTCCTGTCTATAGTTACCTGAAGGCAGAGGACAGGTGAAACTAACAGCTTCCTGTCTAGTTACCTGAAGGCAGAGGACAGGTGAAATTAACAGCTTCCTGTCTAGTTACCTGAAGGTAGTGGACAGGTGATATGAACAGCTTCCTGTCTAGTTACCTGAAGGCAGAGGACAGGTGAAATTAACAGCTTCCTGTCTAGTTACCTGAAGGTAGTGGACAGGTGAAATGAACAGCTTCCTGTCTATAGTTACCTGAAGGCAGAGGACAGGTGAAACTAACAGCTTCCTGTCTAGTTACCTGAAGGCAGAGTACAGGTGAAATTAACAGCTTCCTGTCTAGTTACCTGAAGGTAGTGGACAGGTGAAATTAACCGCTTCCTGTCTATAGTTACCTGAAGGCAGAGGACAGGTGAAACTAACAGCTTCCTGTCTAGTTACCTGAAGGCAGAGGACAGGTGAAATTAACAGCTTCCTGTCTAGTTACCTGAAGGCAGAGGACAGGTGAAACTAACAGCTTCCTGTCTATAGTTACCTGAAGGCAGAGGACAGGTGAAACTAACAGCTTCCTGTCTAGTTACCTGAAGGCAGAGGACAGGTGAAATTAACAGCTTCCTGTCTAGTTACCTGAAGGCAGAGGACAGGTGAAATTAACAGCTTCCTGTCTAGTTACCTGAAGGCAGAGGACAGGTGAAACTAACAGCTTCCTGTCTAGTTACCTGAAGGCAGAGGACAGGTGAAAATTAACAGCTTCCTGTCTAGTTACCTGAAGGTAGTGGACAGGTGAAATTAACAGCTTCCTGTCTAGTTACCTGAAGGTAGTGGACAGGTGAAACTAACAGCTTTCCTGTCTATAGTTACCTGAAGGTAGTGGACATGTGAAACTAACAGCTTCCTGTCTATAGTTACCTGAAGGCAGAGGACAGGTGAAACTAACAGCTTCCTGTCTATAGTTACCTGAAGGCAGAGGACAGGTGAAACTAACAGCTTCCTGTCGTTACCTGAAGGCAGAGGACAGGTGAAATTAACAGCTTCCTGTCTATCGTGACATAAAGGCAGTGGACAGGAGAAACTTTAAATTAAGGCCAGCTGGGTTGGCCAGGAGAGGAAGCCACAGTCGACGCTACTTTCTCAATTCCTCCTCTAGGCCTCATGGCACAGCTCCTCATCAAAACAACACTGTCCACAGTATCTTTCCCAGCCCCCTTGGCTCCTTCACCCTAAGGCATTCGTGTAGTTCCGACAGGATTGGATACATGTAAAAACATAGCCACATTTCCACCTCGCCCATCAGGGTTGTATTCATTCATAAACACCGTAACAAAATGTACTGCAGTAGAAGATTGACAAAAAATAAAATAAAAGCGTTTCTTATTGTAAAAGTTCAGGTCGATCCCTCCCGGTTTCAGTCTGTTTTGTTCCGTTCGGTGACTAATGAACATGACCTACTTTCACCCAGTAGTTCCATATAGAATCGCTTCTGTTTCCTGTGGATATGACGAATAAAGTTTGATTTCATTTCCTTTTTGATACCTACGCAATTTTTTCAGCTCGAGGGCATTTAACCCTTTCTATCCCCTCACCTCCCCAGTCCCAAATGGAACCCTATATAGCGCACCATATAGGGAAAAGGGTGCCGATATGGGACGTTACCCACAGGCACAGATCTGAGACCAGTTTTAAACCTACCCCTCAAAAGGGGCGTTACCCACAGGCACAGATCTGAGACCAGTTTTAAACCTACCCCTCAAAAGGGGCGTTACCCACAGGCACTGATCTGAGACCAGTTTTAAACCTACCCCTCAAAAGGGGCGTTACCCACAGGCACAGATCTGAGACCAGTTTTAAACCTACCCCTGAAAAAAGGGATGGTGCACCATTTTGGCAATTAAGCCCTTTAACTATTGACCCAGAGTCAGATAAACCCATGGATACAAATGTGTCTCTGAGTGTAGTTTAAAGGAAGTTGAAGTTTTGTGAGCCTTTGATAAACTAGTGTTAGCGTAATGACTGGAAGTCTATGGTATCAGTTAGCTGATTGCGCTAACGCCAGCATCACCTAGAGATTCAGCCGCAGAAAGATTTTTTTCTTGAGCGAATGGTAAGGAACATAATTATAAATAATTTGTAGACTGCAAATTGACCGCAAGAAGCCCAAACAAATATATATACACTGACTAAAACAATCATTTCAAACCTGGCTTAGATTTTGTATACAATTACACATCTCTCTATTATGAGTGAGAATACTTTGGTACAGATTTACAAAATCAAAATCACTTGGAACTGATTTTCAGGTTTTTTTTTACAGTCTTTATGTCCAACAATAAAATAACGTAAACTTGTATTTATTTTTTGCTCAGAAAACTTGGGCGAGGGGGTAAATAAAATCGGGGCACCAGTTGGAGAACCCTGTCAGACTTTCAGTCTTTGCCAAAATGTGACACTATCCCTTTAATGATTACAACTATATTTTGGGAGGGTAAAACTGGTCCAAGATCAGTATCCAGGGGCAACATCTCCCTGGGGCCTACAACAGCATGCAGGCGTTCTTCTTTCCACGTCTCTTGGCCTGTAGCGCCGCCCTGGTGGCCATCTCAAACACCTCCCTGACTCCGTCCTTGGTCTTAGCTGAGCACTCCTGACAGCCGTAGGCACCGATCCGGTTAGCCATGTCTCTGCCCTCCTCCGACTTCACTGGCTCCTAGAGACGAAGAGAGAGAGAGAGAAGTTAACAGACACACACACACCGTTAGCCATGTCTCTGCCCTCCTCCGACTTCACTGGCTCCTAGAGACGAAGAGAGAGAAAAAATGATTTTGTTTAGCGAGAGACGGAGAAGAGGTGACCTGTCCATCACACACGTACCCGTTTCATCTTGGAGAGAGAGAGAAGTTAACAGACACACACAGCGCTAGCCATGTCTCTGTTAGCCATGTTAGCCATATCTCTGTTAGCCATGTTAGCCATGTCTCTGTTAGCCATGTCTCTGCTACAGGGAGAAGGGTGTCACGTACCTGTTTCATCTTGGCCAGCTCCCTGCGTGTGTGTTCGTCGTTCCTCAGGTCCTTCTTGTTGCCCACGAGGATGATGGGAACATTAGGACAGAAGTGTTTCACCTCCGGAGTCCACTTCTCTGGAATGTTCTCTGGAGGGAGAGAGAGTGTGTGTCGTGTTCAGTTAATTCCTCTGTGTGTGTGTAGTGTGTGTGTGTGTGTCATTAGTCGTATGTACCGGATACACAGTATACACCAGGGGTAATGAACTCTGACCCTACGAGGTCCGGAGTCTGCTGCTTTTCTGTTCTACCTGATAATTAATTACACCCACCTGGTATCTCCGGTCTAAATCAGTCCCTAATTAGAGGGGAATCACCCACCTGGTGTCTCATGTCTAAATCAGTACCTAATTAGAGGGGAATCACCCACCTGGTGTCTCATGTCTAAATCAGTCACTGATTAGAGGGGGAATCACCCACCTGGTGTCCCAGGTCTAAATCAGGCCCTGATTAGAGGGGAATCACCCACCTGGTGTCTCATGTCTAAATCAGTCACTGATTAGAGGGGGAATCACCCACCTGGTGTCCCAGGTCTAAATCAGGCCCTGATTAGAGGGGAATCACCCACCTGGTGTCCCAGGTCTAAATCAGGCCCTGATTAGAGGGGAATCACCCACCTGGTGTCCCAGGTCTAAGTCAGTCCCTGATTAGAGGGGGAATCACCCACCTGGTGTCCCAGGTCTAAGTCAGGCCCTGATTAGAGGGGGAATCACCCACCTGGTGTCCCAGGTCTAAGTCAGTCCCCGATTAGAGGGGGAATCACCCACCTGGTGTCCCAGGTCTAAATCAGTCCCTAATTAGAGGGGAATCACCCACCTGGTGTCTCCGGTCTAAATCAGTCCCTAATTAGAGGGGAATCACCCACCTGGTGTCTCATGTCTAAATCAGTCCCTAATTAGAGGGGAATCACCCACCTGGTGTCTCCGGTCTAAATCAGTCCCTAATTAGAGGGGAATCACCCACCTGGTGTCTCATGTCTAAATCAGTCCCTAATTAGAGGGGAATCACCCACCTGGTGTCTCATGTCTAAATCAGTCCCTAATTAGAGGGGAATCACCCACCTGGTGTCTCCGGTCTAAGTCAGTCCCTGATTAGAGGGGGAATCACCCACCTGGTGTCCCAGGTCTAAGTCAGTCCCCGATTAGAGGGGGAATCACCCACCTGGTGTCCCAGGTCTAAATCAGTCCCTAATTAGAGGGGAATCACCCACCTGGTGTCTCCGGTCTAAATCAGTCCCTAATTAGAGGGGAATCACCCACCTGGTGTCTCCGGTCTAAATCAGTCCCTAATTAGAGGGGAATCACCCACCTGGTGTCTCATGTCTAAATCAGTCCCTAATTAGAGGGGAATCACCCACCTGGTGTCTCATGTCTAAATCAGTCCCTAATTAGAGGGGAATCACCCACCTGGTGTCTCCGGTCTAAATCAGTCCCTAATTAGAGGGGAATCACCCACCTGGTGTCTCATGTCTAAATCAGTCACTGATTAGAGGGGGAATCACCCACCTGGTGTCTCATGTCTAAATCAGTCCCCGATTAGAGGGGGAATCACCCATCTGGTGTCCCAGGTCTAAATCAGTCCCTAATTAGAGGGGAATCGCCCACCTGGTGTCTCATGTCTAAATCAGTCCCTAATTAGAGGGGAATCACCCACCTGGTGTCTCATGTCTAAATCAGTCACTGATTAGAGGGGGAATCACCCACCTGGTGTCCCAGGTCTAAATCAGTCCCCGATTAGAGGGGGAATCACCCACCTGGTGTCCCAGCTCTAAATCAGTCCCCGATTAGAGGGGAATCACCCACCTGGTGTCCCAGGTCTAAGTCAGTCCCCAATTAGAGGGGGAATCACCCACCTGGTGTCTCCGGTCTAAATCAGTCCCTAATTAGAGGGGAATCACCCACCTGGTGTCTCATGTCTAAAGCAGTCCCTAATTAGAGGGGAATCACCCACCTGGTGTCTCATGTCTAAATCAGTCACCGATTAGAGGGGGAATCACCCACCTGGTGTCCCAGGTCTAAATCAGTCCCCGATTAGAGGGGGAATCACCCCCCTGGTGTCCCAGGTCTAAGTCAGTCCCCGATTAGAGGGGGAATCACCCACCTGGTGTCCCAGGTCTAAGTCAGTCCCCGATTAGAGGGGAATCACCCACCTGGTGTCTCCGGTCTAAATCAGTCCCTAATTAGAGGGGAATCACCCACCTGGTGTCTCATGTCTAAATCAGTCCCCGATTAGAGGGGGAATCACCCACCTGGTGTCCCAGGTCTAAATCAGTCCCCGATTAGAGGGGGAATCACCCACCTGGTGTCCCAGGTCTAAATCAGTCCCCGATTAGAGGGGGAATCATCCACCTGGTGTCCCAGGTCTAAATCAGTCCCTGATTATAGAGGGAGACAATGAAAAAATGCAGTGGAACTGGGGGTATACACCGTCCTACAAAACACTTCCTGATCTGAGTTGGAAGGGGTATACACCGTCCTACAAAACACTTCCTGATCTGAGTTGGAGGGGGTATACACCGTCCAACAAAACACTTCCTGATCTGAGTTGGAGGGGGTATGCACAACGCATCACCGGGGGCAAACTACCTGCCCTCCAGGACACCTACACCACCCGATGTCACAGGAAGGCCATAAAGATCATCAAGGACATCAACCACCCGAGCCACTGCCTGTTCACCCCGCTATCATCCAGAAGGCGAGGTCAGTACAGGTGCATCAAAGCTGGGACCGAGAGACTGAAAAACAGCTTCTATCTCAAGGCCATCAGACTTGGCTGCTGCCAACACACTGACACTGACTCAACTCCAGCCACTTTAATAATGGGAATTGATGGGAAATGAAGTAAATATATCACTAGCCACTTTAAACAATGCTACCTTATATAATGTTACTTACCCTACATTATTCATCTCATATGCATACGTATATACTGTACTCTATATCATCGACTGTATCCTTATGTAATACATGTATCACTAGCCACTTTAAACTATGCCACTTTGTTTACATACTCATCTCATATGTATATACTGTACTCGATACCATCTACTGTATCTTGCCTATGCTGCTCTGTACCATCACTCATTCATATATCCTTATGTACATATTCTTTATCCCCTTACACTGTGTACAAGACAGTAGTTTTGGAATTGTTAGTTAGATTACTTGTTATTACTGCATTGTCGGAACTAGAAGCACAAGCATTTCGCTACACTCGCATTAACATCTGCTAACCATGTGTATGTGACCAATAACATTTGATTTGATTTGGTATACACCGTCCAACAAAACACTTCCTGATCTGAGGGGGTATACACCGTCCAACAAAACACTTCCTGATCTGAGGGGGTATATACCGTCCAACAAAACACTTCCTGATCTGAGGGGGTATACACCGTCCAACAAAACACTTCCTGATCTGAGGGGGTATACACCGTCCAACAAAACACTTCCTGATCTGAGGGGGTATACACCGTCCAACAAAACACTTCCTGATCTGAGGGGGTATACACCGTCCAACAAAACACTTCCTGATCTGAGGGGGTATACACCGTCCAACAAAACACTTCCTGATCTGAGGGGGTATACACCGTCCAACAAAACACTTCCTGATCTGAGGGGGTATACACCGTCCAACAAAACACTTCCTGATCTGAGGGGGTATACACCGTCCAACAAAACACTTCCTGATCTGAGGGGGTATACACCGTCCAACAAAACACTTCCTGATCTGAGGGGGTATACACCGTCCAACAAAACACTTCCTGATCTGAGGGGGTATACACCGTCCAACAAAACACTTCCTGATCTGAGGGGGTATACACCGTCCAACAAAACACTTCCTGATCTGAGGGGGTATACACCGTCCAACAAAACACTTCCTTGCTGTGTGTGTGTTGTATGTTACCTAAACTATCTGGGCTGTCTACAGAGAAGCACATGAGTATAACGTCAGTGTCGGGGTAGGAGAGAGGTCTCAGTCTGTCATAGTCCTCCTGTCCTGCTGTGTCCCATAACGCTAACTCCACCTGGGAGAGAAGGAGGGGGGAGGGAGAAAGAGAGAGGAGAGAGTCATTTAGCACAGTGGTTAAGGAAGTCAATCCAGCTTTCAACGTATTCTTCAAAGTTGTAATAGTAGAATGTACAAGGTGACATTTCTAAATCGGGTATTGCATCATCAGTTCCTCTTGTCCTGTCAGTCATTGCAGACCTTAGTTAGCTATTTATAACTTTTCAGAAACATCCAGATCAACTATGCCCATGTCAACTAACGTTTTTTAGCCCATAGATTTTGTAGTAATGTTTGAGTCACTGAAATACCACATGAATAAACATTACACATGGCAAAATGTTTACAACTGCAGGAAATTAGCTTTAAACCTGCTAAATGTTCTCAAGAAGGGTGTGAACAGTGCTTCTGCCAACAGAAATAGACGTGGTGCATGATGGGATGATTTAGCAGACACTACTACCCAGGGCAGTTCGTGCATTCATCTTCAGATAGCTAGGTGGGACAACCACATATCACAGTCAGTACATTCATCTTCAGATAGCTAGGTGGACCAGTCATAGTCAGGACATTCATCTTCAGATAGCTAGGTGGGACAACCACATATCACAGTCATAGTCAGTACATTCATCTTCAGATAGCTAGGTGGACCAGTCATAGTCAGGACATTCATCTTCAGATAGCTAGGTGGACCAGTCATAGTCAGTACATTCATCTTCAGATAGCTAGGTGGACCAGTCATAGTTAGTCCATTCATCTCCAGATAGCTAGGTGGACCAGTCATAGTCAGGACATTCATCTTCAGATAGCTAGGTGGACCAGTCATAGTCAGTACATTCATCTTCAGATAGCTAGGTGGACCAGTCATAGTTAGTCCATTCATCTTCAGATAGCTAGGTGGGACAACCACATATCTCAGTCATAGTCAGCACATTCATCTTCAGATAGCTAGATGAGACAACCACATATCTCAGTCAGTCAGCACATTCATCTTCAGATAGCTAGGTGGGACAACCACATATCTCAGTCATAGTCAGCACATTCATCTTCAGATAGCTAGGTGAGACAACCACATATCTCAGTCATAGTCAGCACATTCATCTTCAGATAGCTAGGTGAGACAACCACATATCACAGTCATAGTCAGGACATTCATCTTCAGATAGCTAGGTGGACCAGTCATAGTCAGGACATTCATCTTCCGATAGCTAGGTGGACCAGTCATAGGAATGATTCATCTTCAGATAGCTAGATAGCTAGATGAAACAACCACATATCTCAGTCATAGGAAGTAACTTTTCAGCAAAGGCAGTGCTAGTTGGGAAGTCAAGGGGGTGGAACCATTTTGTCATTATATCCATCACTTTCAGGTGGAAACCAGGTCCAAGGGTCTGGTTTGGAATTGGGCCCAAGAGAAAATGAGGACACGGTCAGTTTGGTTTGGAACTAGGATCCTGGCTGAGGCTCACCTGTTTGCCGTCGACCTCGATGTCAGCCACATAGTTCTCGAACACAGTGGGCACATAGACCTCTGGGAACTGGTCTTTACTGAAGACGATCAGCAGGCAGGTCTTCCCACACGCTCCGTCTCCCACTATCACCAGCTTCTTCCTGATTGCAGCCATCTATAGGATAGGAGAGGGGGGGGGGGGGGGGGGGGGGGGGGGGGTAAATCGAGAAAGAGGGGAGAAGGAGAGGTGAAACAGGGGAGGTGGAAGAGAGACAGGGGGAGAGATGGAGAGAGGGACGATAGAGATTAACACTCATATTATACCACTGCATCCCATCTTTGTTTCCGTTTAGCCTGCATAGTGATACCCTGATTTTAGCCTACTTCACAAAAGGTAGCTCAGGGTTTCTTGTTCCTGGGGTAATTTTGTTTATAGCCCTTAACTATTACACCTGATACAGAGGATATGTGTGATTTCATATTGACCTAGATCAATTTTGTTCATGGGCGGATGGTAGCCTAGCGTTTAAGAACATAAAGGCCAGTAATTGAAAGTTTGCTGGTTCGAATCACCAAGTCAACCATGTGAAAAATCTCTGTGCCCATGAGCAAGGCACTTAACCATTAGTCGCTCTGGATAACAGCGACTAAAATTACTCAAATGTAAATGTTCATATGAATGAAATACAGTGTTCTTTCATATGACCAAGGAATGATAACTTAAATGTCATAAGGGAAACATATTTTCGATAATTACTATATCTAGCTAGCTAACATTGCCTTGGCCAGCTAATGTTATTAGCTAGCTGGCGTTAGCTAACTAATTAGCTAATAAACTAGACAGCAAATACAAAAGTAACCGCGAACAATCACGTAAACACATTGTTAGTGAGAAATATTGTGTGTGTTTTTGTTTATATTTCTTGTAAATAGTTAACGGTTTAGTTTGGTAATTTGCTAGTTAGCTAGAAAAAGGCAGTAAGTATTGTAAGGATACGCCTGACGCCCAAAACCGGTGATTCATGTCAGAATGTATACACATTTGGTTAAGGGTTTAAGGTTAGGAGTTAGTGGTTGGTTTAAGCGTCAGCTGTGTCCTTATATTCTTTCCCAGTTAGATAGCCAGCTAGCTTATGCGACAACAAGTTAGCTAGCTAATGTTTGGTTGTCAATACTTTGAGCTCCATTTGCGGTTTTAAAAAGTCATGGCTATAGATTTCATAAGTGTTTTAGTTATATATAATCATCAATATACGGTTGTTACGCAACTGTATTAGATAAAGACAGTTAAAAGAAGGAATAGCTAGATTAAAGTGATGCTACCGTCTGTTAGCTCTGTTTCGGGTTGTCGCCGCTTCTCTTCCGGTCCGAGCTGAAATCCCCGCCCACTTTGGACTGCCACGCACTGGCAGCACATAGAGACCTAGACAGGACTAGATCTACAGATCTAGCTTAAAAATGTCTACAAATCTCAACAACAACAAAAATCTAATTGGAAAGAAACAGTGAAAAGATTACATCATACCAACCCACCGGTTTTGTTTTGTTTTGATTTGCACTTTACAAGAAATAGCAAGAAACAGCATAACACAAATAATATCCACATGAATCAAAGAAAGGAAAGAAGTCAAAGAGTAAAAAACAAAAAACAAGTGATAAAGAAAATATATAAATACATTTAGAAAAATAGACTAATTTCAGAAGTTGACCCAGGTCACCCCCCAGGTCACCCCCCAAGGTCAACCCCCCTCTCCCCAGGTCATCCACCCTCTCAAGCTCACTCTTTGTTCTGGCACCTCCCGATTTACAAATGAAGCACTGGACTCTTTATATAATACTAAATAATCTGTTCTGATTTAGACTGAGCCATTATCCTGCTCCTGTCGAACAGGGGGGAAAATACGCTATCCATATTTAAATGGGAGACGCTTTCCTGTGGTTCCTCTTCATGCCAACTCTGGTTGTAAAGCGAAGGACTGTGCTTAATATATGGAAAGTTGATAAATAAATACAGTAGAGCTAGCCTATAGAAAACTGATAAATAAATACAGTAGACCTAGCCTATAGAAAACTGAGAAATAAATATAGTAGACCTAGCCTATAGAAAACTGAGAAATAAATATAGTAGACCTAGCCTGTAGAAAGCTGATAAATATAGTAGACCTAGCCTATAGAAAACTGATAAATTAATATAGTAGACCAAGCCTATAGAAAGCTGATAAATATAGTAGACCTAGCCTATAGAAAGCTGACAGGATCCTCCTATTTTTAGTAGAGGCCATCAAAACACTGTTTTCTCAGACAATAGCATAGCATAGCCTATAGAAATGCAGCTCAACAGGAACACTAATTTCATTCCATGCACCAACCAGCTACGAGAAGCTGGCTCTCACTGTGCAACGGGTTCTGCTATTATGCTGAATGCCAGGGTTCTAATGAAGTCTATGGTTTGATTTTTGGTTGCATTTGCATTGATGTCAGAGTGATTGAAAGGGACAATAGATCGCTGTGTACCTGCCATTGGCAACTGGCTGTTAGCAAGTACTTAAGGGCTTGTAAGTAAGCATTTCACTGTAAGGTGTTACAGTTGTATTTGGCACATGTGACAAATAAAATGAGATTTCATTTGGGAGGCTACTAATGACCATCAGCGGCATCAGAGGACAGTTTTGGAGAAGCCTAGTTACTGTGACTAAACTGCCACATGTAATTTGACTGAGGTCATGTGTCTCCTGATTGCCGTGTGGCGGCAACATGGTCACCGTAACAGCCCTACCATGAGAAATGTTTTTCGGCAAAACAGAAAATAGTCCACTAGGACTGTAGTACAGCTGGTAGTCTACCCTAACACACGGCAAAACAGAAGGGCATTTTATGTAGGCATAGTGACACTTACAATGCATTTTCAGACATCTCCAAGATCCATGAATCATACAGGATTGAAGTTCAATGTTCTAATTCAATTGTGTTGTAGTGGAGGGTAGACTATCAGTAGTACTGTAGTCCTAGTGGAGGGTAGACTACCAGCAGTATTGTAGTGGAGGGTAGACTACCAGCAGTACTGTAGTCCTAGTGGAGGGTAGACTACCAGCAGTATTGTAGTGGAGGGTAGACTACCAGCAGTACTGTAGTGGAGGGTAGACTACCAGCAGTACTGTAGTGGAGGGTAGACTACCAGCAGTACTGTAGTGGAGGGTAGACTACCAGCAGTACTGTAGTGGAGGGTAGACTACCAGCAGTACTGTAGTGGAGGGTAGACTATCAGTAGTACTGTAGTGGAGGGTAGACTACCAGCAGTACTGTAGTGGAGGGTAGACTACCAGCAGTACTGTAGTCCTAGTGGAGGGTAGACTACCAGCAATACTGTAGTGGAGGGTAGACTACCAGCAGTACTGTAGTCCTAGTGGAGGGTAGACTACCAGCAGTACTGTAGTGGAGGGTAGACTACCAGCAGTACTGTAGTCCTAGTGGAGGGTAGACTGCCAGCAGTACTGTAGTCCTAGTGGAGGGTAGACTACCAGCAGTACTGTAGTGGAGGGTAGACTACCAGCAGTACTGTAGTCCTAGTGGAGGGTAGACTGCCAGCAGTACTGTAGTGGAGGGTAGACTACCAGCAGTACTGTAGTGGAGGGTAGACTACCAGCAGTACTGTAGTGGAGGGTAGACTACCAGCAGTACTGTAGTCCTAGTGGAGGGTAGACTACCAGCAGTACTGTAGTGGAGGGTAGACTACCAGCAGTACTGTAATCACTCTTAGGACACTTACCCAGAAAGACTCACAGCTGCAATCACTCTCAGGACACTTACCCAGAAACACTCACAGCTGTAATCACTCTCAGGACACTTACCCAGAAAGACTCACAGCTGTAATCACTCTCAGGACACTTACCCAGAAACACTCACAGCTGTAATCACTCTCAGGACACTTACCCAGAAAGACTCACAGCTGTAATCACTCTTAGGACACTTACCCAGAAACACTCACAGCTGTAATCACTCTCAGGACACTTACCCAGAAAGACTCACAGCTGTAATCCCTCTTAGGACACTTACCCAGAAACACTCACAGCTGTAATCACGCTCAGGACACTTACCCAGAAAGACTCACAGCTGTAATCACTCTTAGGACACTTACCCAGAAACACTCACAGCTGTAATCACTCTCAGGACACTTACCCAGAAAGACTCACAGCTATAATCGTTGCCAAAGGTGCTTCTACAAGGTATTGACTCAGTGGTGTAAAAACGTATGTAAAATGGGATATTTCTGTATTTCACTTCCAATACGTTTGCCAACATGTCTAAAAACTTGTTTTCACATTACACTATGAGGTATTGTGTGTAGTGGATGAGAAACACAAACGATTTCATCCATTTTGAATTCAGGCTATAACAACAAAATGTGGAATAAGTCAAGGAGTGTGAATACTTCCTGAACGCGCTGTAGATAATATCCCCAAAGTCTGAAATAGACATAAAAGTGGCCTGGGCAAATTTCCTTCCTATCATCAAAAGGCAGACATGCTTTGTTTCTGTAAAAGAAAACAACCTTAAACTTCAATTTCTTCACCAGCTCAGTGACATTATTTTTATGACAGTTTGTCATCGAGCCAGATACAATGATATTTGTAAGGAAGGAACTTGCTCAATTTGTGTACTGTTCAAACATGTCATTACAAGTTATTTTAAATCTAGGTTGTGTGGACAAAGAAAAAAAGCATGCATTTTGTTTTGTTTTGTTTGCATTCAGCACTAACTTAGATCAAATAGTGACCTCGTTTTGTTTGCATTCAGCACTAACTTAGATCCAATAGTGACCTCGTTTTGTTTGCATTCAGCACTAACTTAGATCAAATAGTGACCTCGTTTTGTTTGCATTCAGCACTAACTTAGATCCAATAGTGACCTCGTTTTGTTTGCATTCAGCACTAACTTAGATCCAATAGTGACCTTGTTTTGTTTGCATTCAGCACTAACTTAGATCCAATAGTGACCTCGTTTTGTTTGCATTCAGCACTAACTTAGATCCAATAGTGACCTCGTTTTGTTTGCATTCAGCACTAACTTAGATCCAATAGTGACCTCGTTTTGTTTGCATTCAGCACTAACTTAGATCCAATAGTGACCTTGTTTTGTTTGCATTCAGCACTAACTTAGATCCAATAGTGACCTTGTTTTGTTTGCATTCAGCACTAACTTAGATCCAATAGTGACCTCGTTTTGTTTGCATTCAGCACTAACTTAGATCCAATAGTGACCTTGTTTTGTTTGCATTCAGCACTAACTTAGATCCAATAGTGACCTTGTTTTGTTTGCATTCAGCACTAACTTAGATCCAATAGTGACCTCGTTTTGTTTGCATTCAGCACTAACTTAGATCCAATAGTGACCTCGTTTTGTTTGCATTCAGCACTAACTTAGATCCAATAGTGACCTCGTTTTGTTTGCATTCAGCACTAACTTAGATCCAATAGTGACCTCGTTTTGTTTGCATTCAGCACTAACTTAGATCCAATAGTGACCTCGTTTTGTTTGCATTCAGCACTAACTTAGATCCAATAGTGACCTCGTTTTGTTTGCATTCAGCACTAACTTAGATCCAATAGTGACCTCGTTTTGTTTGCATTCAGCACTAACTTAGATCCAATAGTGACCTCGTTTTGTTTGCATTCAGCACTAACTTAGATCCAATAGTGACCTCGTTTTGTTTGCATTCAGCACTAACTTAGATCAAATAGTGACCTCGTTTTGTTTGCATTCAGCACTAACTTAGATCCAATAGTGACCTCGTTTTGTTTGCATTCAGCACTAACTTAGATCCAATAGTGACCTTGTTTTGTTTGCATTCAGCACTAACTTAGATCCAATAGTGACCTCGTTTTGTTTGCATTCAGCACTAACTTAGATCCAATAGTGAACTCGTTTTGTTTGCATTCAGCACTAACTTAGATCCAATAGTGACCTCGTTTTGTTTGCATTCAGCACTAACTTAGATCCAATAGTGACCTCATTTTGCTTCGTTTGCATTCAGCACTAACTTAGATCCAATAGTGACCTCGTTTTGTTTGCATTCAGCACTAACTTAGATCCAATAGTGACCTCATTTTGTTTGCATTCAGCACTAACTTAGATCCAATAGTGACCTTGTTTTGTTTGCATTCAGCACTAACTTAGATCCAATAGTGACCTTGTTTTGTTTGCATTCAGCACTAACTTAGATCCAATAGTGACCTAATTTTGTTTGCATTCAGCACTAACTTAGATCCAATAGTGACCTCATTTTGCTTCGTTTGCATTCAGCACTAACTTAGATCCAATAGTGACCTCGTTTTGTTTGCGTTCAGCACTAACTTAGATCCAATAGTGACCTCGTTTTGTTTGCATTCAGCACTAACTTAGATCCAATAGTGACCTCATTTTGTTTGCATTCAGCACTAACTTAGATCCAATAGTGACCTAATTTTGTTTTGTTTGCATTCAGCACTAACTTAGATCCAATAGTGACCTTGTTTTGTTTGCATTCAGCACTAACTTAGATCCAATAGTGACCTTGTTTTGTTTGCATTCAGCACTAACTTAGATCCAATAGTGACCTTGTTTTGTTTTGTTTGCATTCAGCACTAACTTAGATCCAATAGTGACCTTGTTTTGTTTGCATTCAGCACTAACTTAGATCCAATAGTGACCTAATTTTGTTTGCATTCAGCACTAACTTAGATCCAATAGTGACCTAATTTTGTTTTGTTTGCATTAAGCACTAACTTAGATCCAATAGTGACCTTGTTTTGTTTGCATTCAGCACTAACTTAGATCCAAACAGTGACCTCGTTTTGTTTGCATTCAGCACTAACTTAGATCCAATAGTGACCTCATTTTGCTTCGTTTGCATTCAGCACTAACTTAGATCCAATAGTGACCTCGTTTTGTTTGCATTCAGCACTAACTTAGATCCAATAGTGACCTCGTTTTGTTTGCATTCAGCACTAACTTAGATCCAATAGTGACCTCATTTTGTTTGCATTCAGCACTAACTTAGATCCAATAGTGACCTAATTTTGTTTTGTTTGCATTCAGCACTAACTTAGATCCAATAGTGACCTCGTTTTGTTTGCATTCAGCACTAACTTAGATCCAATAGTGAACTCGTTTTGTTTGCATTCAGCACTAACTTAGATCCAATAGTGACCTCTGCAGTGGTTGAAAATCAGACTTTAAATGTGAAACGGCTTGGTCCAGCAATGGAATACAACACTATCATCAACATACAAATTAATATATACATATTTTTTTATAACATTACCAATGTTATTTACATAGATTGTAAACACTAGTGGGCCGAGTATCGAACCTTGGGGAACCCCTTTATGTAACTCAAGGAACTCAGATTTCACCCCAGCTACCTTGATGGCCTGAGTTCCTTCATTGAGATAATTATGAAAACATTGGCAAGCATCAGTACCCAACCCTGTGCAGGACAGCTTATCCAACCCTATGAAGGACAGCTTATCCAACCCTATGGAGGACAGCTTATCCAACCCCATAGAGGACAGCTTATCCAACCCCATAGAGGACAGCTTATCCAACCCTATGGAGGACAACTTATCCAACCCCATAGAGGACAGCTTATCCAACCATGTGGAGGACAGCTTATCCAACCCCATAGAGGACAGCTTATCCAACCCTATGGAGGACACCTTATCCAACCCTGTGGAGGACACCTTATCCAACCCCGTGGAGGACACCTTATCCAACCCCATAGAGGACAGCTTATCCAACCCCATAGAGGACTTCTTATCCAACCCTGTGGAGGACAGCTTATCCAACCCTGTGGAGGACAGCCTATCCAACCCCATAGAGGACAGCTTATCCAACCCTATGGAGGACACCTTATCCAACCCTGTGGAGGACACCTTATCCAACCCTGTGGAGGACACCTTATCCAACCCCATAGAGGACAGTTTATCCAACCCCATAGAGGACAGCTTATCCAACCCATAGAGGACAGCTTATCCAACCCATAGAGGACAGCTTATCCAACCCCATAGAGGACAGCTTATCCAACCCTATGGAGGACAGCTTATCCAACCCCATAGAGGACAGCTTATCCAACCCCATAGAGGACAGCTTATCCAACCCCATGGAGGACAGCTTATCCAACCCTGTGGAGGACAGCTTATCCAACCCTGTGGAGGACAGCTTATCCAACCCTGTGGAGGACAGCTTATCCAACCCTGTGGAGGACAGCTTATCCAACCCTGTGGAGGACAGCTTATCCAACCCTATGGAGGACAGCTTATCCAACCCTGTGGAGGACAGCTTATCCAACCCTGTGGAGGACAGCTTATCCAACCCTGTGGAGGACAGCTTATCCAACCCTGTGGAGGACAGCTTATCCAACCCTGTGGAGGACAGCTTATCCAACCCCATAGAGGACAGCTTATCCAACAGATTAACATTCTGTCTATCATCCAAGGCATTTACAACAAGCACGGTTGTCATAGTGGTGCTGTTAATAACATCTAAATCCAGATTGATTAACATTAAGAATACTATTTACATACAGAAAAGAATGTAGCCGATAAGTTGACCAGTGATTCTAATAGTTTCTCAAGGGAGCCTGGAAATTAGTCAATAATTATCAAGATCACTACAATCCCAGACCTTACGGAGTGGCAGCATATAAGCTGCTTTTTACACACTTTGGGGATATTTCATGATACTAAAGTTCAATATAAAATGTAGTGTTACTGAGCCAACAATGAGAGGCGCTGCATACTTAATTAAAGACAGGTCCGAATTGTCAGCCCCTAGTGACTTCTGGGTTGTCAATACCCTAATAAGTGAGCAGGAACTTTGGTTTCTGTGAGTTGCCAAAAATAAAAAGCTTGACTACCGGTTCCTAAATCACTTGAGGTTGATTGATCATCCATTGAGGCAACTGGACGCTGTATGTGGGAAGAACAGGCAACTGGAGGCTGTATGTGGGAAGACCACACAACTGGAGGCTGTATGTGGGAAGAACAGGCAACTGGAGGCTGTATGTGGGAGGACCACACAACTGGAGGCTGTATGGGGGAGGAACAGGCAACTGGAGGCTGTGTGGGGGATGAACAGCTGTAAAATGATGATTAAAAGCATCACAAATCTGAACTTTTTCAGTGATGACCCAGGACTCTAACACTACTTGATTAGACAGGGAAGTAGAGGAATGACCCAGGACTCTAACACTATTTGATTAGACAGGGAGGAATGACCCAGGATTCTAACACTATTTGATTAGACAGGGAGGAATGACCCAGGACTCTAACACTACTTGATTAGACAGGGAAGTAGAGGAATGACCCAGGACTCTAACACTACTTGATTAGACAGGGAAGTAGAGGAATGACCCAGGACTCTAACACTACTTGATTAGACAGGGAAGTAGAGGAATGACCCAGGACTCTAACACTACTTGATTAGACAGGGAAGTAGAGGAATGACCCAGGACTCTAACACTACTTGATTAGACAGGGAGGAATGACCCACCGCTTCAGTGAATTAACGGTTTTCCAGAATCTAGAGGGATCACTAGCAGTCTGTCATAGCGCTAAGGAAGTAGTTTCATTTGGCTTGTTTAACAGTCTGTCATAGCACTAAGGAAGTAGTTTAATTCAGTCTGTTTAACAGAGTCTATCAGCGCTAAGGAAGTAGTTTCATATGACCTGTTTAACAGAGTCTGTCAGCGCTAAGGAAGTAGTTTCATTCAGCCTGTTTAACAGTCTGTCATAGCGCTAAGGAAGTAGTTTCATTCAGTCTGTTTAACAGTCTGTCATAGCGCTAAGGAAGTAGTTTCATTCAGTCTGTTTAACAGAGTCTGTCATAGCGCTAAGGAAGTAGTTTCATTCAGTCTGTTTAACAGTCTGTCATAGCACTAAGGAAGTAGTTTAATATGACCTGTTTAACAGAGTCTGTCATAGCGCTAAGGAAGTAGTTTGATTTGGCTCTGTCTCAGAGGTCTAAGGCTCTGTCTCAGAGGTCTAAGGCTCCGTCTCAGGGGTCTAAGGCTCCGTCTCAGGGGTCTAAGGCTCCGTCTCAGGGGTCTAAGGCTCCGTCTCAGGGGTCTAAGGCTCCGTCTCAGGGGTCTAAGGCTCCGTCTCAGGGGTCTAAGGCTCCGTCTCAGGGGTCTAAGGCTCCGTCTCAGGGGTCTAAGGCTCCGTCTCAGGGGTCTAAGGCTCCGTCTCAGGGGTCTAAGGCTCCGTCTCAGGGGTCTAAGGCTCCGTCTCAGGCGTCTAAGGCTCCGTCTCAGGGGTCTAAGACACTGCATCGCAGTCGGCCGCGACCGGGAGACCCATGGGGGAGGGTTTGCCCGGCAGGGATGTCCTTGTCCTATCGCACACTAGTGACTCCTGTGGCGGGCCGAGCGCATTGCACACTGACACTGGTCGCCAGGTGTACGGTGTTTCCTCCGACATATTGGTAAGGCTGGCTTCCGGGTTAAGCGGGCATTGTGTCAAGAAGCAGTGCGGCTTGGTTGTGTCGTGTTTCGGAGGACGCACGGCTCTCGACCTTCGCCTCTCCCGAGTCCGTACGAGAGTAGCAGCGATGAGACAATTGGATACCACGAAATTGGGGAGAAAAACAGGGTAAATTGTTTTTTTTACTGGATGAGCCAAAATGGATTTCCTGATTGGATTAAACGTTAGTAGAATAGTAGAACAGGTAAATGTGCACAACATTACCATTGACATTATAAAATACTGTTGAGGAGCTGGGAGTGAGAAAGGTGAGAGATAGGGGGAGATGGAGAGAGAACGTGAGAGAGATGGAGAGAACGTGAGAGAGATGGAGAGAGAACGGGAGAGAGATAGGGGGAGATGGAGAGAGAACGGGAGAGAGATAGGGGAGATGGAGAGAGAACGAGAGAGATGGAGAGAGAACGGGAGAGAGATAGGGGGAGATGGAGAGAGAACGGGAGAGAGATAGGGGAGATGGAGAGAGAACGAGAGAGATGGAGAGAGAACGGGAGAGAGATAGGGGGAGATGGAGAGAGAACGGGAGAGAGATAGGGGAGATGGAGAGAGAACGGGAGAGATGGAGAGAGATGGAGAGAGAACGGGAGAGAGATAGGGAGAGATGGAGAGAGAACGGGAGAGAGATAGGGAGAGATGGAGAGAGAACGGGAGAGAGATAGGGAGAGATGGAGAGAGAACGGGAGAGAGATAGGGAGAGATGGAGAGAGAACGGGAGAGAGATAGGGAGAGATGGAGAGAGAACGGGAGAGAGATAGGGAGAGATGGAGAGAGAACGGGAGAGATGGAGAGAGAACGGGAGAGAGATAGGGGAGATGGAGAGAGAACGGGAGATAGGGGGAGATGGAGAGAGAACGGGAGATAGGGGGAGATGGAGAGAGAACGGGAGAGAGATAGGGAGAGATGGAGAGAGAACGGGAGAGAGATAGGGAGAGATGGAGAGAGAACGGGAGAGAGATAGGGGGAGATGGCGAGAGAACGGGAGAGAGAGAGGGGGAGATGGAGAGAGAACGGGAGAGAGAGAGGGGGAGATGGAGAGAGAACGGGAGAGAGAGAGGGGGAGATGGAGAGAGAACGGGAGAGAGAGAGGGGAGATGGAGAGAGAACGGGAGAGAGAGAGGGAAAGATTGAGAGAGAACGGAGAGAGAGAGGGGGAGATGGAGAGAGAACGGGAGAGAGAGAGGGGGAGATGGAGAGAGAACGGGAGAGAGAGAGGGGGAGATTGAGAGAGAACGGGAGAGAGAGAGGGGGAGATGGAGAGAGAACGGGAGAGAGAGAGGGGGAGATGGAGAGAGAAAGGGAGAGAGAGGGGGAGATGGAGAGAGAACGGGAGAGAGAGAGGGGGAGATGGAGAGAGAACGGGAGAGAGAGAGGGGGAGATGGAGAGATAACGGGAGAGAGAGAGGGGAGATGGAGAGAGAACGGGAGAGAGAGAGGGAAAGATTGAGAGAGAACGGAGAGAGAGAGGGGGAGATGGAGAGAGAACGGGAGAGAGAGGGGGAGATGGAGAGAGAACGGGAGAGAGAGAGGGGAGATGGAGAGAGAACGGGAGAGAGATAGGGAGAGATGGAGAGAGAACGGGAGAGAGATAGGGAGAGATGGAGAGAGAACGGGAGAGAGATAGGGAGAGATGGAGAGAGAACGGGAGAGAGATAGGGGAGATGGAGAGAGAACGGGAGAGAGAGAGGGGGAGATGGAGAGAGAACGGGAGAGAGATAGGGGAGATGGAGAGAGAACGGGAGAGAGATAGGGGGAGATGGAGAGAGAACAGGAGAGAGATAGGGGGAGATGGAGAGAGAACAGGAGAGAGATAGGGGGAGATGGAGAGAGAACGGGAGAGAGATAGGGGGAGATGGAGAGAGAACGGGAGAGAGATAGGGGGAGATGGAGAGAGAACGGGAAAGAGATAGGGGGAGATGGAGATAGAACGGGAGAGAGATAGGGAGATGGAGAGAGAACGGGAGATAGGGGGAGATGGAGAGAGAACAGGCGAGAGATAGGGGAGATGGAGAGAGAACGGGAGAGAGATAGGGGAGATGGAGAGAGAACGGGAGAGAGATAGGGAGAGATGGAGAGAGAACGGGAGAGAGATAGGGAGAGATGGAGAGAGATGGAGAGAGAACGGGAGAGAGATAGGGAGAGATGGAGAGAGAACGGAGAGAGATAGGGAGAGATGGAGAGAGAAAGGGAGAGAGATAGGGAGAGATGGAGAGAGAACGGGAGAGAGATAGGGGGAGATGGAGAGAGAACGGGAGAGAGATAGGGGGAGATGGAGAGAGAACGGGAGAGAGATAGGGGGAGATGGAGAGAGAACGGGAGAGAGATAGGGGGAGATGGAGAGAGAACGGGAGAGAGAGAGAACGGGAGAGAGATAGGGGGAGATGGAGAGAGAACGGGAGAGAGATAGGGGGAGATGAGATAGAACGGGAGAGAGATAGGGGAGATGGAGAGAGAACGGGAGAGAGATAGGGGAGATGGAGAGAGAACGGGAGAGAGATAGGGGGAGAACGGGAGAGATGGAGAGAGAACGGGAG
Source organism: Oncorhynchus clarkii lewisi (assembly GCF_045791955.1). NCBI lineage: Eukaryota > Metazoa > Chordata > Actinopteri > Salmoniformes > Salmonidae > Oncorhynchus > Oncorhynchus clarkii. The sequence continues at coordinate 79,339,392 of NC_092155.1, forward strand.
AGAGATAGGGGAGATGGAGAGAGAACGGGAGAGAGATAGGGGGAGATGAAGAGAGAACGGGAGAGATGGAGAGAGAACGGGAGAGAGATAGGGGAGATGGAGAGAGAACGGGAGATAGGGGGAGATGGAGAGAGAACGGGAGAGAGATAGGGAGAGATGGAGAGAGAACGGGAGAGAGATAGGGAGAGATGGAGAGAGAACGGGAGAGAGATAGGGGGAGATGGAGAGAGAACGGGAGAGAGAGAGGGGGAGATGGAGAGAGAACGGGAGAGAGAGAGAGGGGGAGATGGAGAGAGAACGGGAGAGAGAGAGGGGGAGATGGAGAGAGAACGGGAGAGAGAGAGGGGGAGATGGAGAGAGAACGGGAGAGAGAGAGGGGAGATGGAGAGAGAACGGGAGAGAGAGAGGGAAAGATTGAGAGAGAACGGAGAGAGAGAGGGGGAGATGGAGAGAGAACGGGAGAGAGAGAGGGGGAGATGGAGAGAGAACGGGAGAGAGAGAGGGGGAGATTGAGAGAGAACGGGAGAGAGAGAGGGGGAGATGGAGAGAGAACGGGAGAGAGAGAGGGGGAGATGGAGAGAGAACGGGAGAGAGATAGGGGGAGATGGAGAGAGAACGGGAGAGAGAGAGGGGGAGATGGAGAGAGAACGGGAGAGAGAGAGGGGGAGATGGAGAGAGAACGGGAGAGAGAGAGGGGGAGATGGAGAGAGAAGGGGAGAGAGAGAGGGGGAGATGGAGAGAGAACGGGAGAGAGATAGGGGGAGAACGGGAGAGATAGGGGGAGATGGAGAGAGAACGGGAGAGAGAATGGGAGAGAGATAGGGGGAGAACGGGAGAGATAGGGGGAGATGGAGAGAGAACGGGAGAGAGAATGGGAGAGAGATAGGAGGAGAGAGAATGGGAGAGAAAGAGGGGGAGATGGAGAGAGAATGGGAGAGAGATAGGGGAGATGGAGAGAGAACGGGAGAGAGATAGGTGGAAAGAGAGAGAGAGAGAGGGGGAGAACGGAAGAGAGAGAGTGTCTGAGATAATCATCCCTAATCTTTTCCCTCTGGATCTTACCATCGAAACGTAGCTGTAATTTTGTCCCTAACCTTACTGTAAGACTAGATGGGAACACATGGGATTCTCACAGCTGAGAGAGAAATTGTATGTATTTTTTGTTTAACCTTTATTTAACTAGGCAAGTCAGTGAAGAACAAATTCTTATTTACAATGAAGGCCTAGGAACAGTGGGTTAACTGCCTTGTTCAGGGGCAGAACGACAGATTTTTACATTGTCAGCTCGGGGGATTCCATCTAGCAACCTTTCGGTTACAGACCTAACACTCTAACCACTAGGCTTCATAGATATTTAAGTTTATTAGCAACAAGTAAAATAAAATAAAAACAATTAAAAAATACCCACTTCACTCATAACATTTACTTTCATCAATATTGCCTTGAATCTGTACATGTTATCAATGTGACCTATAATCACAGCTAACATCGCAAGGGAGTTCAAACATGTATATGGCACAAAGACCGTTCTCTAGGCATTATCACATCCTATTCCAGAAGACGTCTGATGATGGAATCGTTTGGAACTTGATTGACTCCAGAGCTCCCAAAGTATGTTCTCCTCGTCCCAGATCTCTGTCGTCATTGTTCTGCATGACGATTCCATAAGGAGTTGAGACAAGAGAGCACAAACAACCTGGCACCCAGGCTAGAAGGCACATTACATTACGAGCCAATATAACATCACCCACCCCCCTCTCTCCCCTTATAAAACTGTACTGACCAGCGTACACATCCTTCATGTTTAACATCACTACCACCTCCAAATGCATCATGGGACTATTTCTAAGCAATTAGTTGATCAGTCTTTGATTGGATTGGTCTAGTCTGTCTGTCACGGATCACTCTGCTCGGTCATTGACTGCTCTGGTCTGCCATCTCGGTGTCTGAGCTCAGACTCAGCTCTGCGATGTGGTACAGGGCGAAGTCTGGGGAGAGGCGGGACGACAGCGGTGATTGGCTGACCTGGGCGTCCCTGTCTCGTGATTGGACCATGGCCTGGCGCAGGCAGGAGATCCACTGCTGCTTGTTGAATGAGTCGTTGGCCTGGAGACTGTGAGACTGGGCCTTGGAGCGCCCCCTACTGGACACCCTGAGACAGTTACGTACTGACAGACAGAGAGAGAATGAGGATCAGTAACAGAGTGACACTCAGTAACACTCAGTAACACCCAGTAACAGTCTGTAACACTCTGTAACAGTCAGTAACAGTCAGCAACAGTCAGTAATAGTCTAACAGTCTGTAACGCTCGGCAACGCTCGGCAACGCTCGGCAACGCTCGGCAACGCTCGGCAACGCTCGGCAACGCTCGGCAACGCTCGGCAACACTAGGTAAAACACAGTAACAGCAACACTCAGTAACAGCAACACTCAGTAACAGCAACACTCAGTAACAGCAACACTCAGTAACAGCAACACTCAGTAACAGCAACACTCAGTAACAGCAACACTCAGTAACAGCAACACTCAGTAACAGCAACACTCAGTAACAGCAACACTCAGTAACAGCAACACTCAGTAACAGCAACACTCAGTAACAGCAACACTCAGTAACAGCAACACTCAGTAACAGCAACACTCAGTAACAGCAACACTCAGCAACAGCAACACTCAGCAACAGCAACACTCAGCAACAGCAACACTCAGCAACAGCAACACTCAGCAACAGCAACACTCAGCAACAGCAACACTCAGCAACAGCAACACTCAGCAACAGCAACACTCAGCAACAGCAACACTCAGCAACAGCAACACTCAGCAACAGCAACACTCAGCAACAGCAACACTCAGCAACAGCAACACTCAGCAACAGCAACACTCAGCAACAGCAACACTCAGCAACAGCAACACTCAGCAACAGCAACACTCAGCAACAGCAACACTCAGCAACAGCAACACTCAGCAACAGTAACACTCAGCAACAGTAACACTCAGCAACAGTAACACTCAGCAACAGTAACACTCAGCAACAGTAACACTCAGCAACAGTAACACTCAGCAACAGTAACACTCAGCAACAGTAACACTCAGCAACAGTAACACTCAGCAACAGTAACACTCAGCAACAGTAACACTCAGCAACAGTAACACTCAGCAACAGTAACACTCAGCAACAGTAACACTCAGCAACAGTAACACTCAGCAACAGTAACACTCAGAAACAGTAACACTCAGAAACAGTAACACTCAGCAACAGTAACACTCAGCAACAGTAACACTCAGCAACAGTAACACTCAGCAACAGTAACACTCAGTAACACTAGGTAAAACACAGCAAGTCTGTAAGACTCAGTAAGTCAGTAACAGTAAGTAACAGTAAGCAACAGTAAGCAACAGTCTGCAACAGTCTGCAACAGTCTGCAACAGTCTGCAACACTCAGTAACACTCAGTAACACTCAGTAACACTCAGTAACACTCAGTAACACTCAGTAACACTCAGTAACACTAGGTAAAACACAGCAACAGTCTGTAAGACTCAGTAAGTCTGCAACAGTCTGCAACAGTCTGCAACAGTCTGCAACACTATGCAACACTCAGCAACACTCAGCAACACTCAGCAACACTCAGCAACAGTCTGTAACAGCCAGTAACAGCCGGTAACAGCCGGTAACTGTCGGTAACTGTCGGTAACACTCGGTAACACTCAGTAACACTCGGTAACACTCGGTAACACTCGGTAACACTCGGTAACACTCGGTAACACTCAGCAACAGTCTGTAACACTCAGTAACAGCCAGTAACAGCCAGTAACTGTCGGTAACACTCGGTAACACTCGGTAACACCCGGTAACACTCGGTAACACTCGGTAACACTCGGTAACACTCGGTAACACTCAGTAACACTAGGTAAAACACAGCAACAGTCTGTAAGACTCAGTAACACTCAGTAACACTCTGTAACACTCTGTAACACTCTGTAACACTCTGTAACAGTCTGTAACACTCAGTAACAGTCTGTAACACTCAGTAACAGTCTGTAACACTCAGTAAGTCTGTAACACTCAGTAACAGTCTGTAGCACTCAGTAACACTCAGTAACACTAGGTAAAACAGAGCAACAGTCTAAGACTCAGCAACAGTAACACTCAGCAACAGTAACACTCAGCAACAGTAACACTCAGCAACAGTAACACTCAGCAACAGTAACACTCAGCAACAGTAACACTCAGCAACAGTAACACTCAGCAACAGTAACACTCAGCAACAGTAACACTCAGCAACAGTAACAGTCAGTACAGTCAGTACAGTCTGTAACACTTAGTAACAGTCAGTAACAGTCTAACAGTCTGTAACAGTCTAACAGTCTAACAGTCTGTAACAATCTGTAACAATCTGTAACAATCTGTAACAGTCTGTAGCACCCAGTAACAGTCAGTAACAGCCAGTAACAGTCAGTAAGAGTCAGTAACCGTCTGTAACAGTCTGTAACCGTCTGTAACCGTCTGTAACCGTCAGTAACCGTCAGTAACCGTCAGTAACACCCAGTAACACCCAGTAACACCCAGTAACACCCAGTAACACTCAGTAACACTCAGTAACAGTAACAGTTAGTAACAATCAGTAACACTCAGTAACAGTCAGTAACAGTAACACTCAGCAACACTCAGCAACACTCAGTAACACTCAGTAACACTCAGTAACAGTCAGTAACAGGCTGTAATAGTCAGTAAGACTCAGTAACAGTAACACTCAGTAACACTCAGTAACACTCAGTAACACTTAGTAATAGTCAGTAACACTCAGTAACAGTCTGTAACCGTCAGTAACCGTCAGTAACACCCAATAACTGTCAGTAACAGTCAGTAACACTCAATAACTGTCAGTAACACTCAGTAACACTCGGTAACACCCGGTAACACTCGGTAACACTCGGTAACACTCGGTAACACTCGGTAACACTCAGTAACACTAGGTAAAACACAGCAACAGTCTGTAAGACTCAGTAACACTCAGTAACACTCTGTAACACTCTGTAACACTCTGTAACACTCTGTAACAGTCTGTAACACTCAGTAACAGTCTGTAACACTCAGTAACAGTCTGTAACACTCAGTAAGTCTGTAACACTCAGTAACAGTCTGTAGCACTCAGTAACACTCAGTAACACTAGGTAAAACAGAGCAACAGTCTAAGACTCAGCAACAGTAACACTCAGCAACAGTAACACTCAGCAACAGTAACACTCAGCAACAGTAACACTCAGCAACAGTAACACTCAGCAACAGTAACACTCAGCAACAGTAACACTCAGCAACAGTAACACTCAGCAACAGTAACACTCAGCAACAGTAACAGTCAGTACAGTCAGTACAGTCTGTAACACTTAGTAACAGTCAGTAACAGTCTAACAGTCTGTAACAGTCTAACAGTCTAACAGTCTGTAACAATCTGTAACAATCTGTAACAATCTGTAACAGTCTGTAGCACCCAGTAACAGTCAGTAACAGCCAGTAACAGTCAGTAAGAGTCAGTAACCGTCTGTAACAGTCTGTAACCGTCTGTAACCGTCTGTAACCGTCAGTAACCGTCAGTAACCGTCAGTAACACCCAGTAACACCCAGTAACACCCAGTAACACCCAGTAACACCCAGTAACACTCAGTAACACTCAGTAACAGTAACAGTTAGTAACAATCAGTAACACTCAGTAACAGTCAGTAACAGTAACACTCAGCAACACTCAGCAACACTCAGTAACACTCAGTAACACTCAGTAACAGTCAGTAACAGGCTGTAATAGTCAGTAAGACTCAGTAACAGTAACACTCAGTAACACTCAGTAACACTCAGTAACACTTAGTAATAGTCAGTAACACTCAGTAACAGTCTGTAACCGTCAGTAACCGTCAGTAACACCCAATAACTGTCAGTAACAGTCAGTAACACTCAATAACTGTCAGTAACACTCAGTAACACTCAGTAACACTCAGTAACACTCAGTAACACTCAGTAAGTCAGTAACAGTCAGTAACAGTCAGTAACAGTCAGTAACAGTCAGTAACACTCAGTAACACTCAGTAACACTCAGTAACACTCAGTAACACTCAGTAAGTCAGTAACAGTCAGTAACACTCAGTAACACTCAGTAACAGTCAGTAACACTCAGTAACAGTCAGTAACAGTCAGTAACACTCAGTAACACTCAGTAACAGTCAGTAACACTCAGTAACACTCAGTAACAGTCAGTAACACTCCATACCTTTGTCGTTGCCGCTGGTGAAGGCCCCCCTGAAGGCCCCTCCACCGCCGCCCTCCCCGTCAGGTAGGTCTTCTAGGTGGAGTGTGGCGGTGGGGAGGGGCTGGCGGTACACCTGAAAGACCACACCCCCTTCTTTGTCCTCCACCGAGCGGGTCAGAACCAGACACAGCTCAAACAGGAACACATGGAGTTTCTACAGGAGGACGGAAATACAATGCGTTCAGAAAGTATTCAGACCCCTTGACTTTTTACACAATTTGTTACATTACAGCCTTATTCTAAAATTGATTAAATTGTTTTTTTCCCTCCCCATCAATCTACACACAATAACCCATAATGACAAAGCAAAAACTGGTATATAGAAATTGTAGTTTTCCCTTTGTCATTATGGGGTATTGTGATGTCATTATGGGGTATTGTGATGTCATTATGGGGTATTGTGATGTCATTATGGGGTATTGTGATGTCGATATTGTGTGTAGATTGCTGAGGAAAACAATTAATTGAATCAAATTTAAATTAAGACTAATGTAACAATGTGTAAAAAGTCAAGGGGTCTGAATACTTTCTGAACGCACTGTGTATAATAGTAACCTCAGAAACAATTGGGGCGGCAGGTAGCCTAGTGGTTAGAGGCAGGTAGCCTAGTGGTTAGAGGAGGCAGGTAGCCTAGTGGTTAGAGGAGGCAGGTAGCCTAGTGGTTAGAGGCAGGTAGCCTAGTGATTAGAGGCAGGTAGCCTAGTGGTTAGAGGAGGCAGGTAGTCTAGTGGTTAGAGGAGGCAGGTAGTCTAGTGGTTAGAGGAGGCAGGTAGCCTAGTGGTTAGAGGAGGCAGGTAGCCTAGTGGTTAGAGGAGGCAGGTAGTCTAGTGGTTAGAGGGAGGTAGCCTAGTGGTTAGAGGAGGCAGGTAGTCTAGTGGTTAGAGGAGGCAGGTAGCCTAGTGGTTAGAGGAGGCAGGTAGCCTAGTGGTTAGAGGAGGCAGGTAGCCTAGTGGTTAGAGGAGGCAGGTAGCCTAGTGGTTAGAGGAGGCAGGTAGTCTGGTGGTTAGAGGGAGGTAGCCTAGTGGTTAGAGGAGGCAGGTAGTCTAGTGGTTAGAGGAGGCAGGTAGCCTAGTGGTTAGAGGAGGCAGGTAGCCTAGTGGTTAGAGGAGGCAGGTAGCCTAGTGGTTAGAGCGTTGGGCCAGTAACCTAAAGGTTTCTACATGGAATCCCCCGAGTTGACAACGTAAAAATCTGTCGTTCTGCCCCTGAACAAGGCAGTTTATCCACTGTTCCTAGGTCGCCATTGAAATTAAGAATTTGTTCTTAACTGACTTGCCTGGTTAAATAAAGGTTAAATAAAACAACACTGGCTCCAACCCACCTAACATTTGATTTATTTTCGTAACTGAATTGTTTTAATCAGGGGAACCCGTTGAGACCAGGGTCGTTAATCAGGGGAACCCGTTGAGACCAGGGTCGTTAATCAGGGGAACCCGTTGAGACCAGGGTCGTTAATCAGGGGAACCCGTTGAGACCAGGGCCGTTAATCAGGGGAACCCGTTGAGACCAGGGTCGTTAATCAGGGGAACCCGTTGAGACCAGGGTCGTTAATCAGGGGAACCCGTTGAGACCAGGGTCGTTAATCAGGGGAACCCGTTGAGACCAGGGTCGTTAATCAGGGGAACCCGTTGAGACCAGGGTCGTTAATCAGGGGAACCCGTTGAGACCAGGGTCGTTAATCAGGGGAACCCGTTGAGACCAGGGTCGTTAATCAGGGGATCCCGTTGAGACCAGGGTCATTAATCAGGGGAACCCGTTGAGACCAGGGTCGTTGATCAGGGGAACCCGTTGAGACCAGGGTCGTTAATCTGGGGAACCCGTTGAGACCAGGGTCGTTAATCAGGGGAACCCGTTGAGACCAGGGTCGTTAATCAGGGGAACCCATTGAGACCAGGGCCGTTAATCTGGGGAACCCGTTGAGACCAGGGTCGTTAATCAGGGGAACCCGTTGAGACCAGGGTCGTTAATCTGGGGAACCCGTTGAGACCGGGGTCGTTAATCAGGGGAACCCGTTGAGACCGGGGTCGTTAATCAGGGGAACCCGTTGAGACCGGGGTCGTTAATCTGGGGAACCCGTTGAGACCAAGGTCGTTAATCAGGGGAACCCGTTGAGACCAGGGTCGTTAATCAGGGGAACCCGTTGAGACCAGGGTCGTTAATCAGGGGAACCCGTTGAGACCAGGGTCGTTAATCAGGGGAACCCGTTGAGACCAGGGTCGTTAATCAGGGGAACCCGTTGAGACCAGGGTCGTTAATCAGGGGAACCCGTTGAGACCAGGGTCGTTAATCAGGGGATCCCGTTGAGACCAGGGTCATTAATCAGGGGAACCCGTTGAGACCAGGGTCGTTGATCAGGGGAACCAGTTGAGACCAGGGTCGTTAATCTAGGGAACCCGTTGAGACCAGGGTCGTTAATCAGGGGAACCCGTTGAGACCAGGGTCGTTAATCAGGGGAACCCGTTGAGACCAGGGTCGTTAATCTGGGGAACCCGTTGAGACCGGGGTCGTTAATCAGGGGAACCCGTTGAGACCAGGGTCGTTAATCAGGGGAACCCGTTGAGACCAGGGTCGTTAATCTGGGGAACCCGTTGAGACCGAGGTCGTTAATCAGGGGAACCCGTTGAGACCAGGGTCGTTAATCAGGGGAACCCGTTGAGACCAGGGTCGTTAATCAGGGGAACCCGTTGAGACCAGGGTCGTTAATCAGGGGAACCCGTTGAGACCAGGGTCGTTAATCAGGGGAACCCGTTGAGACCAGGGTCGTTAATCAGGGGAACCCGTTGAGACCAGGGTCGTTAATCAGGGGATCCCGTTGAGACCAGGGTCATTAATCAGGGGAACCCGTTGAGACCAGGGTCGTTGATCAGGGGAACCAGTTGAGACCAGGGTCGTTAATCTAGGGAACCCGTTGAGACCAGGGTCGTTAATCAGGGGAACCCGTTGAGACCAGGGTCGTTAATCAGGGGAACCCGTTGAGACCAGGGTCGTTAATCAGGGGAACCCGTTGAGACCAGGGTCGTTAATCAGGGGAACCCGTTGAGACCAGGGTCGTTAATCAGGGGATCCCGTTGAGACCAGGGTCATTAATCAGGGGAACCCGTTGAGACCAGGGTCGTTGATCAGGGGAACCCGTTGAGACCAGGGTCGTTAATCTGGGGAACCCATTGAGACCAGGGTCGTTAATAAGGGGAACCCGTTGAGACCAGGGTCGTTAATCTGGGGAACCCGTTGAGACCAGGGTCGTTAATCAGGGGAACCCGTTGAGACCAGGGTCGTTAATCAGGGGAACCCGTTGAGACCAGGGTCGTTAATCTGGGGAACCCGTTGAGACCGGGGTCGTTAATCAGGGGAATCCCTGCAGCTCCAGGGATTCAAGACGCAGAGTTATTTTTATATTAATATACACACAGTCGGAAGTTTACGTACAGTGCCTTGCGAAAGTATTCGGCCCCCTTGAACTTTGCGACCTTTTGCCACATTTCAGGCTTCAAACATAAAGATATAAAACTGTATTTTTTCTATGAAGAATCAACAACAAGTGGGACACAATCATGAAGTGGAACGACATTTATTGGATATTTCAAACTTTTTTAACAAATCAAAAACTGAAAAATTGGGCGTGCAAAATTATTCAGCCCCCTTAAGTTAATACTTTGTAGCGCCACCTTTTGCTGCGATTACAGCTGTAAGTCGCTTGGGGTATGTCTCTATCAGTTTTGCACATCGAGAGACTGACATTTTTTCCCATTCCTCCTTGCAAAACAGCTCGAGCTCAGTGAGGTTGGATGGAGAGCATTTGTGAACAGCAGTTTTCAGTTCTTTCCACAGATTCTCGATTGGATTCAGGTCTGGACTTTGACTTGGCCATTCTAACACCTGGATATGTTTATTTTTGAACCATTCCATTGTAGATTTTGCTTTATGTTTTGGATCAGTGTCTTGTTGGAAGACAAATCTCCGTCCCAGTCTCAGGTCTTTTGCAGACTCCATCAGGTTTTCTTCCAGAATGGTCCTGTATTTGGCTCCATCCATCTTCCCATCAATTTTAACCATCTTCCCTGTCCCTGCTGAAGAAAAGCAGGCCCAAACCATGATGCTGCCACCACCATGTTTGACAGTGGTGATGGTGTGTTCAGGGTGATGAGCTGTGTTGCTTTTACGCCAAACATAACGTTTTGCATTGTTGCCAAAAAGTTCAATTTTGGTTTCATCTGACCAGAGCACCTTCTTCCACATGTTTGGTGTGTCTCCCAGGTGGCTTGTGGCAAACTTTAAACAACACTTTTTATGGATATCTTTAAGAAATGGCTTTCTTCTTGCCACTCTTCCATAAAGGCCAGATTTGTGCACTATACGACTGACTGATTGTTGTCCTATGGACAGAGTCTCCCACCTCAGCTGTAGATCTCTGCAGTTCATCCAGAGTGATCATGGGCCTCTTGGCTGCATCTCTGATCAGTTTCTCCTTGTATGAGCGGAAAGTTTAGAGGGACGGCCAGGTCTTGGTAGATTTGCAGTGGTCTGATACTCCTTCCATTTCAATATTATCGCTTGCACAGTGCTCCTTGGGATGTTTAAAGCTTGGGAAATCTTTTTGTATCCAAATCTGGCTTTAAACTTCTTCACAACAGTATCTCGGACCTGCCTGGTGTGTTCCTTGTTCTTCATGATGCTCTGCGCTTTTAACGGACCTCTGAGACTATCACAGTGCAGGTGCATTTATACGGAGACTTGATTACACACAGGTGGATTGTATTTATCATCATTAGTCATTTAGGTCAACATTGGATCATTCAGAGATCCTCACTGAACTTCTGGAGAGAGTTTGCTGCACTGAAAGTAAAGGGGCTGAATAATTTTGCACGCCCAGTTTTTCCGTTTTTGAATTTGTTAAAAAAGTTTGAAATATCCAATAAATGTCATTCCACTTCATGATTGTGTCCCACTTGTTGTTGATTCTTCACAAAAAAATACAGTTTTATATCTTTATGTTTGAAGCCTGAAATGTGGCAAAAGGTCGCAAAGTTCAAGGGGGCCGAATACTTTTGCAAGGCACTGTACACTTAGGTTGGAGTCATTAAAACCCGTTTTTCAACCACTCCACAAACTCAAACTCAAAGAAATAAAAGCTGAACAAAATCATTCTCTCTACTATTATTCTGACATTTCACATTCTTAAAATAAAGTGGTGATCCTAACTGGCCTAAGACAGGGAATTTTTACTAGGATTGGATTCTAGGAATTGTGAAAACTGAGTTGAAATGTATTTCGCTAAGCTATGTAAACTTCCGGCTTCAACTGTGTGTATATATATATATATATTTTTTTTTTCCCGTTTCCTCCCCAATTGGTAGTTACAGTCTTGTCTCATCGCTGCAACTTCCGTACGGACTCGGGAGAGGCGAAGGTTGAGAGCCGTGCGTCCTCCGAAACACGACCCAACCAATCCTCACTGCTTCTTGACACAATGCCTGCTTAACCCGGAAGCCAGCCGCACCAATGTGTCGGAGGAAACACCGTACACCTGGCGACCGTGTCAGCGTGGACTGCGCCCGGCCCGCCACAGGAGTAGCTAGTGAGTGATGGGACAAGGACATCCCTGTGGGCCAAACCCTCCCCCTAAGCCGGCCGATGCCGCCCCATTGGTCTCCCGGTCGCGGCCGGCTGCGACAGAGCCTGGACTCGAACCCAGAATCCCTAGTGGCAGTGTCTTAGACCCCTGCGCCACTCGGGAGGCCCCGGCCACAGGGAGTTCTGCAGGATATTCCAGAAATGGGGGACATTAAAACTGAAGGCGGATTTACCTAATTCGGTGGAGACCCGAGGAAAGATAGACAGTACCTGTCCCTTGTTGTTCTTCAGTTCTCCGTGGCAGTAGAGGAATCGTGACAGCTGGATCTCAGGGAGCCTTTGGCCCTCCTCCAGGTAAGCCAAGCCCCTCCTATAGAACTGACACTCCGCCTCCCCGGTCTTTCTGTCCACCTCTGATACGATGGACTGGACCAACTCCAACTGGGGGGGGGGGGACATTTAAAAAAAAAATATATTTAACATTTATTTAACTAGGAAAGTCAGTTAAGAACAAATTCTTAATTACAATGACGGCCAGATCTGATACGATGAACTGGACAAACTGGGGGGGGGAGTGATGGGTGTGTGTATCAACTAATCAATCAGGCGACCCATCAATCAGCCAATAAATAAATGAATGAAACAACCAGTCAATGTGTGTGTATCCTCACAGCGTCAGGCAGTGTGTCTTCATCGGGGTGATCTGGTGGCGTGCTCTTCAGAATCTCCCGTAGCAACAGCGGGTATTTGACCAATCGGCTGCGAGGGAGGTCCAGGAAGTTCCAGAGGTCCAACTTCCTGCTAAAAGACGACTCCTGGCACAGACGAAGGAATTGCTCCACTCGTTTCTGCTGCTTCTTCATGTCCAACAGGGCCTTAATCAATACAATCAATAAACCTTCAATCAGTGCATCAATTAACCAATCCACCAACTGATTAAGCAAAATATAAATCAATCAATCAGCCAATCAGTTAGTCAGTCAATAAATCAGTCAATGAACAGCAAACCTAATATGATGACAGTGACAAGTAAAAACTGGCTAGGAACAAACCTTGACAGGAAACACTCACCTTAGCCTCCACCTGGTTACAACAATATGTCACATACGCCTCTAGACAGGGGAACTATAAAAGAGAGAGAGAGAGAGAGAGAGAGAGAGGGAGATAGAGATTGGGAGAAAGAGAGAGGGAGGGAAAAAGAGAGAGAGGGAGAGATTGGGAGAGAGAAATAGGAGAGAGAAATAGAGCGAGAGAGAGGAGAAATAGAGGCGGAGAGAAATAGAGAGAGAGAAAGAGGGAGAGAGACAGAAGGAGAGAGAGAGTGGAGAGATAGGGAGAGAGACAGAGGGGAGAGAGAAATAAGGAGAAGGGAGAAATAGAGGTAGGGAGAGAGACAGAGGGAGGGAGAGATAGGGAGAGAGAAATAGAAGGAGAGGGTAGAAATAGAGGGGGGAGAGACAGAGGGAGAGAGAAATAAGGAGAAGGGAGAAATAGAGGGGGAGAGGGAGAGAGGGAGGGAGGGAGGGAGGGAGGGATGAAGACAAGGTTCACAAAGTGCATTCCCTTCTCCCTCTTCTCTTTCAGTCCTCAGTTTCCATGGTGACGGTTTCTCACCCAATTGAAGAGTGTTACTCCAACTGCCCCAACAGTCTTTTCTGATCCTCTCAGGCGTTCCAGCCGAGCCAAGAGATCTACAACAAGACCAGAGCAAACAAACACAGAACCATCCAGATAAATACACCTTCAATCTGAATACAGACAGGAAATGAGACCTTAAAGAGGAGGATTGTGGGTTACCTTCGTGGAGAGGTATGAGAGAGTCCAGAGTACCAAAGATCTGCCCTAGTTCACTTTCGGTCATGATGTCCAACTTCAGCATGGGCTCATAGTACACCTGGAACACCACAGAGTTAGTTCCTAGAATACCTGGAACAACACAGAGTTGGTTCCTAGAACACCTGGAACACCACATAGTTAGTTCCTAGAACACCTGGAACACCACAGAGTTAGTTCCTAGAACACCTGGAACACCACAGAGTTAGTTCCTAGAACACCACAGAGTTAGTTCCTAGAACACCTGGAACACCACAGAGTTAGTTCCTGGAACACCACAGAGTTAGTTCCTAGAACACATGGAACACCACAGAGTTAGTTCCTAGAACACATGGAACACCACAGAGTTAGTTCCTAGAACACCTGGAACACCACAGAGTTAGTTGCTAGAACACCACAGAGTTAGTTCCTAGAACACCACAGAGTTAGTTCCTGGAACACCACAGAGTTAGTTCCTAGAACACATGGAACACCACAGAGTTAGTTCCTAGAACACCTGGAACACCACAGAGTTAGTTCCTAGAACACCTGGAACACCACAGAGTTAGTTCCTGGAACACCACAGAGTTAGTTCCTAGAACACCACAGAGTTAGTTCCTAGAACACCTGGAACACCACAGAGTTAGTTCCTGGAACACCACAGAGTTAGTTCCTAGAACACATGGAACACCACAGAGTTAGTTCCTAGAACACCTGGAACACCACAGAGTTAGTTCCTAGAACACCACAGAGTCAGTTCCTAGAACACCACAGAGTTAGTTCCTGGAACACCACAGAGTTAGTTCCTAGAACACATGGAACACCACAGAGTTAGTTCCTAGAACACATGGAACACCACAGAGTTAGTTCCTGGAACACCACAGAGTTAGTTCCTAGAACACCACAGAGTTAGTTCCTAGAACACATGGAACACCACATAGTTAGTTCCTAGAACACCACAGAGTTAGTTCCTGGAACACCACAGAGTTAGTTCTTGGAACACCTGGAACACCAGAGTTGACAGGTACCTTTTTAACCAGACTGAGGTCCTCGATCAGCTGTCTCTCTCCCTCCGTCAACTCATAGATCACCTAGTAGAGGGGAGACACAGAGAGAGAGAGAGAGCGAGAGAGAGAGAGAGAGAGCTGTTAATTTTTGTTGTTTTTCACTTTATATATTCACTTTGTATGTTGTCTACCTCACTTGCTTTGGCAATGTTAACACATGTTTCCCATGCCAATAAAGCCCTTGAATTGAAATTGAATTGAAATTGAATTGAGAGACAGAGAGACACACAGAGAGACACACAGAGAGACACACAGAGAGACACACAGAGAGACACACAGAGAGACACACAGAGAGAGACGGAGAGAGAGAGAGATAGAGAGACAGAGAGAGAGAGAGAGAGAGAGAGAGAGAGAGAGACAGAGAGAGAGAGAGAGAGAGAGAGAGAAAGAGAGACACATAGAGATGACACACAGAGAGACAGAGAGAGAGAGAGAAAGGGAGAGAGAGAGAGACAGAGAGAGAGAGAGAGAGAGAGCAAGACAGAGAGAGAGAGAGCGAGACAGAGAGAGAGAGAGAGAGAGAGCAAGACAGAGAGAGAGAGAGCGAGAGAGACGCAGAGAGAGAGACACAGAGAGAGAGAGAGAGAGAGAGAGAGAGAGAGAGAGAGAGAGAGAGACAGAGAGTTTATTTACTGAGCACTGACTTTTACATGAGAGGGGACACCAGCCTCGTGGGTTACTAGACAGTAGATTCTGTTTAAGCCTCATGGGTTACTAGACAGTAGATTCTGTTTAAGCCTCATGGGTTACTAGACTGTAGATTCTGTTAAAGCCTCATGGGTTACTAGACAGTAGATTCTGTTTAAGCCTCATGGGTTACTAGACTGTAGATTCTGTTAAAGCCTCATGGGTTACTAGACTGTAGATTCTGTTTAAGCCTCATGGGTTACTAGACTGTAGATTCTGTTTAAGCCTCATGGGTTACTAGACTGTAGATTCTGTTTAAGCCTCATGGGTTACTAGACAGTAGATTCTGTTTAAGCCTCATGGGTTACTAGACTGTAGATTCTGTTTAAGCCTCATGGGTTACTAGACTGTAGATTCTGTTTAAGCCTCATGGGTTACTAGACTGTAGATTCTGTTTAAGCCTCATGGGTTACTAGACTGTAGATTCTGTTTAAGCCTCATGGGTTACTAGACTGTAGATTCTGTTTAAGCCTCATGGGTTACTAGACTGTAGATTCTGTTAAAGCCTCATGGGTTACTAGACTGTAGATTCTGTTTAAGCCTCATGGGTTACTAGACTGTAGATTCTGTTTAAGCCTCATGGGTTACTAGACAGTAGATTCTGTTTAAGCCTCATGGGTTACTAGACTGTAGATTCTGTTTAAGCCTCATGGGTTACTAGACTGTAGATTCTGTTTAAGCCTCATGGGTTACTAGACTGTAGATTCTGTTTAAGCCTCATGGGTTACTAGACTGTAGATTCTGTTTAAGCCTCATGGGTTACTAGACAGTAGATTCTGTTTAAGCCTCATGGGTTACTAGACTGTAGATTCTGTTTAAGCCTCATGGGTTACTAGACTGTAGATTCTGTTTAAGCCTCATGGGTTACTAGACTGTAGATTCTGTTTAAGCCTCATGGGTTACTAGACTGTAGATTCTGTTTAAGCCTCATGGGTTACTAGACTGTAGATTCTGTTTAAGCCTCAAGGGTTACTAGACTGTAGATTATGTTTAAGCCTCATGGGTTACTAGACTGTAGATTCTGTTTAAGCCTCATGGGTTACTAGACTGTAGATTCTGTTTAAGCCTCATGGGTTACTAGACTGTAGATTCTGTTTAAGCCTCATGGGTTACTAGACTGTAGATTCTGTTTAAGCCTCATGGGTTACTAGACTGTAGATTCTGTTTAAGCCTCATGGGTTACTAGACTGTAGATTCTGTTTAAGCCTCATGGGTTACTAGACTGTAGATTCTGTTTAAGCCTCATGGGTTACTAGACAGTAGATTCTGTTTAAGCCTCATGGGTTACTAGACTGTAGATTCTGTTTAAGCCTCATGGGTTACTAGACTGTAGATTCTGTTTAAGCCTCATGGGTTACTAGACTGTAGATTCTGTTTAAGCCTCATGGGTTACTAGACTGTAGATTCTGTTAAAGCCTCATGGGTTACTAGACAGTAGATTCTGTTTAAGCCTCATGGGTTACTAGACTGTAGATTCTGTTTAAGCCTCATGGGTTACTAGACTGTAGATTCTGTTAAAGCCTCATGGGTTACTAGACTGTAGATTCTGTTTAAGCCTCATGGGTTACTAGACTGTAGATTCTGTTTAAGCCTCATGGGTTACTAGACAGTAGATTCTGTTTAAGCCTCATGGGTTACTAGACTGTAGATTCTGTTTAAGCCTCATGGGTTACTAGACTGTAGATTCTGTTTAAGCCTCATGGGTTACTAGACTGTAGATTCTGTTTAAGCCTCATGGGTTACTAGACTGTAGATTCTGTTAAAGCCTCATGGGTTACTAGACAGTAGATTCTGTTTAAGCCTCATGGGTTACTAGACAGTAGATTCTGTTTAAGCCTCATGGGTTACTAGACAGTAGATTCTGTTTAAGCCTCATGGGTTACTAGACAGTAGATTCTGTTTAAGCCTCATGGGTTACTAGACTGTAGATTCTGTTTAAGCCTCATGGGTTACTAGACTGTAGATTCTGTTTAAGCCTCATGGGTTACTAGACTGTAGATTCTGTTTAAGCCTCATGGGTTACTAGACTGTAGATTCTGTTTAAGCCTCATGGGTTACTAGACTGTAGATTCTGTTAAAGCCTCATGGGTTACTAGACAGTAGATTCTGTTTAAGCCTCATGGGTTACTAGACAGTAGATTCTGTTTAAGCCTCATGGGTTACTAGACAGTAGATTCTGTTTAAGCCTCATGGGTTACTAGACAGTAGATTCTGTTTAAGCCTCATGGGTTACTAGACTGTAGATTCTGTTTAAGCCTCATGGGTTACTAGACTGTAGATTCTGTTTAAGCCTCATGGGTTACTAGACTGTAGATTCTGTTTAAGCCTCATGGGTTACTAGACTGTAGATTCTGTTTAAGCCTCATGGGTTACTAGACTGTAGATTCTGTTTAAGCCTCATGGGTTACTAGACTGTAGATTCTGTTTAAGCCTCATGGGTTACTAGACTGTAGATTCTGTTTAAGCCTCATGGGTTACTAGACTGTAGATTCTGTTTAAGCCTCATGGGTTACTAGACTGTAGATTATGTTTAAGCCTCATGGGTTACTAGACTGTAGATTCTGTTTAAGCCTCATGGGTTACTAGACTGTAGATTCTGTTTAAGCCTCATGGGTTACTAGACTGTAGATTATGTTTAAGCCTCATGGGTTACTAGACTGTAGATTCTGTTTAAGCACACAACCATCGTTCACTGAAAACCAAAACACCTCATCACAAATAAAATGCAAAAACACACACACTTCCACAGAAACAGGCACACAGAGGTACCACAGTTGATCAGTTAGAATTTCTGAAACAGGAAGTTCTACCAGCTCACTTCCTCATTCATCTCACCCGGCAGAGGCCTTTAACAGGAAATGAAACCGCAACTGATGCCCCACCCAGACAGGACACCGTACAGTCTCTACTACCCTGTACCACACCACAGCCCCAGGTCTGGGTTAGATTACTCAGGCGTGTTTGTTAGTGTTGTGCTGGAACAAAACATGCACACACTGGCCTGTAGCTCTCCACAACTACCATAGGAGACCACTTGACCTGATGCAACGTCATAAACAAGTCTACAACCACATCCCAAGCTCCTAACTGCCTCCCCGAGTGCATCCCAACATTATCTCCCTTCTCCCAAAGTGTTCACTACTTCCTACAAACCTAATAGTGTTCACTACTTCCTACAAACCTAATAGTGTTCACTACTTCCTACAAACCTAATAGTGTTCACTACTTCCTACAAACCTAATAGTGTTCACTACTTCCTACAAACCTAATAGTGTTCACTACTTCCCACAAACCTAATAGTGTTCACTACTTCCTACAAACCTAAAGGCATTGGATTGGTGTAGACACGGACTAGTGGATTGGTGTAGATACGGACTAGTGGATTGGTGTAGACACGGACTAGTGGATTGGTGTAGACACGGACTAGTGGATTGGTGTAGACACGGACTAGTGGATTGGTGTAGACACGGACTAGTGGATTGGTGTAGACACGGACTAGTGGATTGGTGTAGACACGGACTAGTGGATTGGTGTAGACACGGACTAGTGGATTGGTGTAGACACAGACTAGTGGATTGGTGTAGACACGGACTAGTGGATTGGTGTAGACACGGACTAGTGGATTGGTGTAGACACGGACTAGTGGATTGGTGTAGACACGGACTAGTGGATTGGTGTAGACACGGACTAGTGGATTGGTGTAGACACGGACTAGTGGATTGGTGTAGACACGGACTAGTGGATTGGTGTAGACACGGACTAGTGGATTGGTGTAGACACGGACTAGTGGATTGGTGTAGACACGGACTAGTGGATTGGTGTAGACACGGACTAGTGGATTGGTGTAGACACGGACTAGTGGATTGGTGTAGACACGAACTAGTGGATTGGTGTAGACACGGACTAGTGGATTGGTGTAGACACGGACTAGTGGATTGGTGTAGACACGGACTAGTGGATTGGTGTAGACACGGACTAGTGGAATTCTCCCCACCTTGTTTCTTAAAGCAGTTTACTTTTGTTTCCTTTCAAATCAGTGAAGGGAAGATAACGAGTGCACACTTTGGGAGGAAGGAGAAATAATTGGAACCCCTGACCTCCAACCCCTGACCTCCAATCCCTGACCTCCAACCCCTGACCCCCAACCCCTGTAAGACTAACCCCTGTAGACTAACCCCTGTAGACTAACCCCTGACCTCCAACCCCTGACCTCCAACCCCTGACCTCCAACCCCTGACCTCCAACCCCTGACCTCCAACCCCTGACCTCCAACCCCTGTAAGACTAAACCCCTGTAAGACTAAACCCCTGACCTCTTGTCGTTTGATCTCCTTGGCCGTGAGGTCGTGACTGTCCACTGTGTCACTCCAGCATTGGCTACTGCGTCGCCGCGGGAACGACGAGGCCTTCTGCCGCGAGCGAATAGGAGCAGGGGGCAAAGGTCGTGCCTCTGTCCGGAAACTGATGGACCTCTGAGGGGAGAGAGACACACACACACTAAGAGATGAGACATGCATATTACACATATTTGAATTTAGACATTTAGAATTTAGTTTCCTCAATCTCTGGTGTACTAGAGCAGACTTCCCCAATGCTAGTCTGGAAGGTTGCGCGTGTGTATACTTATGTGTAAGAGAGTGTGTGTGTTTTTTTATTTTTTTATTTAACCAGGTAGGCTAGTTGAGAACAAGTTCTCATTTACAACTGCGACCTGGCCAAGATAAAGCAAAGCAGTGCGACACCAACAACAACACAGAGTTACACATGGAATAAACAAACATACAGTCAATAATACAATAGAGAAAGTCTCTATACGATGTGAGGAAATGAGGTAAGATAATGGAGTTAAGGCAATAAATAGGCCATGGTGGCGAAATAATTACAAAATGGCATTAACACTGGAGTGATAGATGTGCAGAAGATGAATGTACAAGTAGAGATACTGGGGTGCAAAGGAGCAAAATAAATAACAATATGGGGATGAGGTAGTTGGATGGGCTATTTACAGATGGGCTGTGTACAGGTACAGTGATTGGTAAGATGCTCTGGCAGCTGATGCTTAAAGTTAGTGAGGGAGATAGGGAGAATTCAGTGATTTTTACCATTTGTTCCAGTCATTTGGCAGCAGAGAACTGGAAGGAAAGGCGGCCAAAGGGGGTGTTGGCTTTGGGGGTGACCAGTGAGATATACCTGCTGGAGCGCGTGCTACGGGTGGGTGCTGCTATGGTGACCAGTGAGCTGAGATAAGGCGGGGCTTTACCTAGCAAAGACTTAAAGATGACCTGGAGCCAGTGGGTTTGGCGAAGAATATGAAGCGAGGGCCAGCCAATGAGAGCATACAGGCCGCAGTGGTGGGTAGTATATGGGGCTTTGGTGACAAAACGGATGGCACTGTGATAGACTGCATCCAATTTTTTGAGCAGCGTGTTGGAGGCTATTTTGTAAATGACATCGCCGAAGTCAAGGATCGGTAGGATAGTCAGTTTTACAAGGGTATGTTTGGCAGCCTGAGTGAAGGATGCTTTGTTGCGAAATAGGAAGCCAATTCTAGATTTAATTTTGGATTGGGTATGTTTATTGTGAGTCTGGAAGGAGAGTTTACAGTCTAGCCAGACACCTAGGTATTTGTAGTTGTCCACATATTCTAAGTCAGAACCGTCCAGAGTAGTGATGCTAGTCGGGCGGGAGGGTGTGGGCAGCGATCGATTGAAGAGCAAACTAAATGTTTTACTTGCATTTAAGAGCAGTTGGAGGCCACGGAAGGAGAGTTGTATGGCATTGAAGCTCGTCTGGAGGTTAGTTAACACAGTGTCCAAAGAAGGACCAGAAGTATACAGAACAGTGTCGTCTGCGTAGAGGTGGATCAGAGAATCACCAGCAGCAAGAGCGACATCATTGATGTATACAGAGAAAAGAGTCGGCCTGAGAATTGAACCCTGTGGCACCTCCATAGAGACTGCCAGAGGTCCGGACAACAGGCCCTCCGATTTGACACACTGAACTCTATGTGAGAAGTAGTTGGTGAACCAGCCCAGGCAGTCATTTGAGAAACCAAGGCTGTTGAGTCTGTTGATAAGAATGTGGAGATTGACAGAGTCGAAAGCCTTGGCCAGGTCGATGAATACAGCTGCACAGTATTGTCTCTTATCGATGATATTGTTTAGGACCTTGAGCGTGGCTGAGGTGCACCCATAACCAGCTTTGAAACCAGATTGCATAGCGGAGAAGGTACGGTGAGATTCGAAATGGTCGGTGATTGGTTTGTTAACTTGGCTTTTGAAGACCTTAGAAAGGCAGGGTATGATAGATATAGGTCTGTAGCAGTTTGGATCTAGAGTGTCTCCCCCTTTGAAGAGGGGGATGACCGTGACAGCTTTCCAATCTTTGGGGATCTCAGACGATACAAAAGAGAGGTTGAACATGCTAGTAATAGGGGTTGCAACAATTTCGGCTGATCATTTTAGAAAGAGAGGGTCCAGATTGTCTAGCCCAGCTGATTTGTAGGGGTCCAGATTTTGCAGCTCTTTCAGAATATCAGCTATCTGGATTTGGGTGAAGGAGAAATGGGGGAGGCTTAGGCAAGTTGCTGTGGGGGGTACAGGGCTGTTGACCGGGGTAGGGGTAGCCAGGTGGAAAGCATGGCCAGCCGTAGAAAAATGCTTATTGAAATTCTCAATTATCGCGGATTTATCGGTGGTGACAGTGTTTCCTAGCTTCAGTGCAGTGGGCAGCTGCAAAGTCCATGGACTTTACTTTAATTTGTGCTACAGGATGCAAATTTCTGTTTCAAAAAGCTAGCCTTTGCTTCCCTAACTGCCTGTGTATATTGGTTCCTAACTTCCCTGAAAAGTTGCATATTGCGGGGGCTATTTGATGCTAATGCAGAACGCCACAGGATGTTTTTGTGCTGGTCAAGGGCAGTCAGGTCCGGAGTGAACCAAGGGCTATATCTGTTCCTGGTTCTACATTTCTGAATGGAGCATGCTTATTTAAGATGGTGAGGAAAGCACTTTTAAAGAATAACCAGGCATCCTCTACTGACGGAATGAGGTCCGTAGAAAGGCCTGCTCGCTGATGTGTTTTAGGGAGCGTTTGACAGTGATGAGGGGTGGTCGTTTGACCGCAGACCCATTATGGATGCAGGAAATGAGGCAATGATCGCTGAGATCCTGGTTGAAGACAGCAGAGGTGTATTTGGAGGGCAGGTTGGTCAGGACGATATCTATGAGGGTGGCCATGTTTACAGATTTGGGGTTGTACCTGGTAGGTTCATTGATCATTTGTGTGTGATTGAGGGCATCAAGCTTAGATTTTAGGATGGCCGGGATGTGAAGCATGTCCCAGTTTAGGTCGCCTAACAGCACGAGCTCTGAAGATAGATGGGGGGCAATCAATTCACATATGGTGTCCGTGGCACAGCAGGGGGCAGAAGGTGGTTTATAGCAAGCGGAAACGTTGAGAGACTTGTTTCTAGAAAGGTGGATTTTAAAAGTAGAAGATCAAATTGTTTGAGCACAGACCTGGAGAGTAAGAGTTCTATCTCTGCAGTAGATTGCAACTCCGCCCCCTTTGGCAGTTCTATCTTGTCGGAAAATGTTATAGTTAGGGATGGAAATTTTTGTTGGTCTTCCTAAGCCAGGATTCAGACACGGCTAGGACATCCGGATTGGCAGAATGTGCTAAAGCAGTGAATAAAACAAACTGAGGGAGGAGGCTTCTAATTAACATGCATGAAACCAAGGCTTTTACGGTTACAGATGTCAACAAATGAGAGCGCCTGGGGAATAGGAGTGGAGCTAGGCTCAGCAGGGCCTGGATTAACCTCTACATCACCAGAGGAACAGAGGAGGAGTAGGATAAGGGTACGGTTAAAGGCTATAAGAACTGGTCATCTAGTGCGTTTGGAACAGAGAGTAAAAGGAGGTTTCTGGGCACGGTAGAATAGATTTGAGGCATAATGTGCAGACAAAGGTATGGTAGGATGTGAATACAGTGGAGGTAAACCTAGGCATTGAGTGATGATGAGAGAGATGTTGTCTCTAGAAACATCATTGAAACCAGGCGTTGTCATCGCATGTGTGGGTGGTGGAACTAATAGGTTGGATAAGGTATAATGAGCAGAGCTAGAGGCTCTACAGTGAAATAAGCCAATAAACACTAACCAGAACAGCAATGGACAAGGCATATTGACATGAGGGAGAGGCATGCGTAGCCAAGTGATCATAGGGTCCAATGAGTCGCTGGACGGGCTGGAGACACGGCGATTCAGACAGCTAGCGGGCCGGGGATAGCAGGCTAGCAGATAGGCCTTAGAAGGACATCGCGACTGAAGAAGTCTGTTGTAGCCCCCTCATGCGGTTACGTCGGCAGACCAGTCGTCATGGATCAGCAGGGCTCCGTGTAGTAAAAGGGTCCAGGCCAATTGGTAAAACAGGTATAGTGGCCAAAGACTTTGTCTGATGGGCCTCTTCAGCTAACAGTTCGATATGCTCTAGACAGCTAGTGGGCCGCGGCTAGCAGATGGCCATTCAGGGGATGTCGCGACGGAGGAGCCAGCTGAAAAACCCCCCCGGGCGAATTACATCGGTAGTCCAGTCGGCGGGGCTCCATGTCGACAGTACACGGGGTCCAGGAAAATTGGCAAAATAGGTATTGTAGCCCAAGGAGTGGTTGATGGACCTCTTTGGCTAGCCGGGAGATGGGCCAAGCAAAGGCTAGCTCCAGGCTAATTGGTTCTTGCTTCAGGACAGAGACGTTAGCCAGGAGAGGCCACTCTAATAGCAGCTTGCTAGCTGCGTAGATCCAGGTGATAAGGTTCAGAGCCTGCCGTAGGAATCCGGAGATATGGAGAAAAAAAAATACGTCTGATTTGCTCTGGTTTGAATCGCACTGTGCAGACTGGCAAGAGTTGTCCGGGCTAAAGGTTAGCTGATGACCACTAGCAGTAGCTAGTTAGCTGGCTAGCTTCTGTTGAGGGTTCCGGTTCTAAAGTAAAGAAAATAGCAGATCCATACCACATTGGGTGAGGCGGATTTCAGGAGATGTTGAATTTGAGGTTAAGAAAAATATTTTAAAAGGTATGTGAAGAAAAATTATATAAAAGAAACATGGGACACGACAAGACGAAGACAAAAGACGTCTGACTGCTACGCCATCTTGGATTCAGCCATTGTATTCGTGTGCTCTCTGTGTGCGTGTGTGTGTGTGTGTGCGTGTGTGTTCTCTCTGTGTGTGTGTGTGTGTGCGTGTGTGTTCTCTCTGTGTGTGTGCATGTGTGTTCTCTCTGTGTGTGTGCGTGTGTGTTCTCTCTGTGTGTGTGCGTGTGTGTTCTATCTGTGTGTGTGTGTGTGTGTGCGTGTGTGTTCTCTCTGTGCGTGTGTGTGTTCTCTCTGTGCGTGTGTTTGTTCTCTCTGTGTGTGTGTGTGTTCTCTCTGTGCGTGTGTGTTCTCTCTGTGCGTGTGTGTTCTCTCTGTGTGTGTGTGTGCGTGTGTGTGTTCTCTCTGTGTGTGTGTGTTCTCTCTGTGCGTGTGTGTGTTCTCTCTGTGTGTGTGTGTGTTCTCTCTGTGCGTGTGTGTTCTCTCTGTGTGTGTGTGTTCTCTCTGTGCGTGCGTGTTCTCTCTGTGCGTGTGTGTGTTCTCTCTGTGCGTGTGTGTTCTCTCTGTGCGTGTGTGTGTTCTCTCTGTGTGTGTGTGCGTGTTCTCTCTGTGCGTGTGTGTTCTCTCTGTGCGTGTGTGCGTGTTCTCTCTGTGCGTGTGTGTGTTCTCTCTGTGCGTGTGTGTGTTCTCTGTGTGTGTGTGTGTGTGTTCTCTCTGTGCGTGTGTGTGTTCTCTCTGTGTGTGTGTGCGTGTTACCGTTATGCTCTTTCCCAGGCGTTTCAGGGCAGGTGTTTTGACTGGGGTGATGATGCCTGTGACTCCTCCCCCTTTACCCACGGGCTTAACCCTTTTATTACTGGGCTCCTGCAGAGACACGGAACATACAGTACCTCAGAGACACGGAACATACAGTACCTCAGAGACACGGAACATACAGTACCTCAGAGACACGGAACATACAGTACCTCAGAGACACGGAACATACAGTACCTCAGAGACACGGAACATACAGTACCTCAGAGACACGGAACATACAGTACCTCAGAGACACGGAACATACAGTACCTCAGAGACACGGAACATACAGTACCTCAGAGACACGGAACATACAGTACCTCAGAGACACGGAACATACAGTACCTCAGAGACACGGAACATACAGTACCTCAGAGACACGGAACATACAGTACCTCAGAGACACGGAACATACAGTACCTCAGAGACACGGAACATACAGTACCTCAGAGACACGGAACATACAGTACCTCAGAGACACGGAACATACAGTACCTCAGAGACACGGAACATACAGTACCTCAGAGACACGGAACATACAGTACCTCAGAGACACGGAACATACAGTACCTCAGAGACACGGAACATACAGTACCTCAGAGACACGGAACATACAGTACCTCAGAGACACGGAACATACAGTACCTCAGAGACACGGAACATACAGTACCTCAGAGACACGGAACATACAGTACCTCAGAGACACGGAACATACAGTACCTCAGAGACACGGAACATACAGTACCTCAGAGACGCGGAACATACAGTACCTCAGAGACGCGGAACATACAGTACCTCAGAGACACGGAACATACAGTACCTCAGAGACACGGAACATACAGTACCTCAGAGACACGGAACATACAGTACCTCAGAGACACGGAACATACAGTACCTCAGAGACACGGAACATACAGTACCTCAGAGACACGGAACATACAGTACCTCAGAGACACGGAACATACAGTACCTCAGAGACACGGAACATACAGTACCTCAGAGACACGGAACATACAGTACCTCAGAGACACGGAACATACAGTACCTCAGAGACACGGAACATACAGTACCTCAGAGACACGGAACATACAGTACCTCAGAGACACGGAACATACAGTACCTCAGAGACACGGAACATACAGTACCTCAGAGACACGGAACATACAGTACCTCAGAGACACGGAACATACAGTACCTCAGAGACACGGAACATACAGTACCTCAGAGACACGGAACATACAGTACCTCAGAGACACGGAACATACAGTACCTCAGAGACACGGAACATACAGTACCTCAGAGACACGAAACATACAGTACCTCAGAGACACGGAACATACAGTACCTCAGAGACACGGAACATACAGTACCTCAGAGACACGGAACATACAGTACCTCAGAGACACGGAACATACAGTACCTCAGAGACACAGAACATACAGTACCTCAGAGACACGGAACATACAGTACCTCAGAGACGCGGAACATACAGTACCTCAGAGACATGGAACATACAGTACCTCAGAGACGTGGAACATACAGTACCTCAGAGACACGGAACATACAGTACCTCAGAGACACGGAACATACAGTACCTCAGAGACACGGAACATACAGTACCTCAGAGACACGGAACATACAGTACCTCAGAGACGTGGAACATACAGTACCTCAGAGACACGGAACATACAGTACCTCAGAGACACGGAACATACAGTACCTCAGAGACACGGAACATACAGTACCTCAGAGACACGGAACATACAGTACCTCAGAGACACGGAACATACAGTACCTCAGAGACACGGAACATACAGTACCTCAGAGACACGGAACATACAGTACCTCAGAGACACGGAACATACAGTACCTCAGAGACACGGAACATACAGTACCTCAGAGACACGGAACATACAGTACCTCAGAGACACGGAACATACAGTACCTCAGAGACGTGGAACATACAGTACCTCAGAGACGCGGAACATACAGTACCTCAGAGACGCGGAACATACAGTACCTCAGAGACGTGGAACATACAGTACCTCAGAGACACGGAACATACAGTACCTCAGAGACACGGAACATACAGTACCTCAGAGACACGGAACATACAGTACCTCAGAGACACGGAACATACAGTACCTCAGAGACACGGAACATACAGTACCTCAGAGACACGGAACATACAGTACCTCAGAGACACGGAACATACAGTACCTCAGAGACACGGAACATACAGTACCTCAGAGACACGGAACATACAGTACCTCAGAGACACGGAACATACAGTACCTCAGAGACACGGAACATACAGTACCTCAGAGACGTGGAACATACAGTACCTCAGAGACGTGGAACATACAGTACCTCAGAGACGTGGAACATACAGTACCTCAGAGACATGGAACATACAGTACCTCAGAGACATGGAACATCCCCTTAGTCGTTAGACTACACCTCCCCATGGTTGACGTCATCCCCCTAGCCGTTAGACTACACCTCCCCATGGTTGACGTCATCCCCATTAGACTACACCTCCCCATGGTTGACGTCATCCCCCTAGCCGTTAGACTACACCTCCCCATGGTTGACGTCATCCCCCTAGCCGTTAGACTACACCTCCCCATGGTTGACGTCATCCCCATTAGACTACACCTCCCCATGGTTGACATCATCCCCTTAGCCGTTAGACTACACCTCCCCATGGTTGACGTCATCCCCATTAGACTACACCTCCCCATGGTTGACATCATCCCCTTAGCCGTTAGACTACACCTACACCTCCCCATGGTTGACGTCATCCCCATTAGACTACACCTCCCCATGGTTGACGTCATCCCCCTAGCCGTTAGACTACACCTCCACATGGTTGACATCATCCCCTTAGCCGTTAGACTACACCTCCCCATGGTTGACGTCATCCCCCTTAGCCATTAGACTACACCTCCCCATGGTTGACATCATCCCCTTAGCCGTTAGACTACACCTACACCTCCCCATGGTTGACGTCATCCCCATTAGACTACACCTCCCCATGGTTGACGTCATCCCCTAGCCGTTAGACTACACCTCCCTATGGTTGACACGTCATACAGCACACACACCTCAGAGTCCTTCATCAGGTCTGACGTCATATCGTCATCATCCTCATCATCCTCGTCATCCTGCCAGAAATAACCAATCACAGAAGAGAATGAAGTCAGTCAAAATCAAAGTTTACTGGTCACGTACACATGCAGCAAGATGATTAAACCAGAAAATAGATATAAATAAATTAAGAAATATAAGAACGAGCAAAGTCAGAGACCAGAATATAATTATATACATATATATAATATCAATCAATCAATGAGATAGAGGGAGATAGAGACAGAAAGAGGAGAGATGGCGAGAGAGAGATGGCCTAGGGACAGAGACAGAAGATATTGTTGCAGGCTCAGTTCCTGTTTCCTGTGCGAGTCTCTAGAAGAGGAAGAGGAGTTGAGTCAAATCTGAAATGGCTGCCGGTAACACTTAGTTACCACGTCTACTACAGCTGCTAGTGACTGAAACACAATCTATTTAATATTAGTGACTGGACTATTCACATATTTTACTATTAAAAGTTATTTTAAAAATTGTAAAAATGCAACACTAGTGTGTCTAGACTGAGAAATGTGGTGTGTGTGTGTGTGTGTGTGTGTGTGTGTGTGTGAGCACCATAATGAAAACATAATCCTGTCCGTTCAGCTATCGGCGATGAGGAGAGAAAAACACATTTCAGTAGAGACAGAGATGAACAGAGTGTTCAGTGTTTCTGTCTCAACAGCCTGTTCTGCTGAGGTTTCTGTCTCTGTTCGAGTCTGTGGCTGCCGAGGCGACGCTCAGTTTCCGCTACAACAGACAGAGAGCGAGAAAGAGATTGATGAAGAGAAGGAGAGAGAGAAACAGCGAGAGGAAAAGAGAGAGCCGGGAAGTGTATAACAGAGATAGAGAGCAAGATGTAGATAGGTTTCTGAGGTGGCATATCACTCACTCTGTCCTCTGTGATTCTGACGATGGTCTCAGAACCTGGATCCTGCTTCCTCTTTTTCTACACAGACACAAACTAACTTAGTGATAGACAGAGACCAATCAGGGGTTCTCAGTGGTTAGTATATCAATATCAAATCATTTCTGATAACTATGAAGTACCTGACTGTGATAACTATGAAGTACCTGACTGTGATAACTATGAAGTACCTGACTGTGATAACTATGAAGTACCTGACTGTGATAACTATGAAGTACCTGACTGTGATAACTATGAAGTACCTGACTGTGATAACTATGAAGTACCTGACTGTGATAACTATGAAGTACCTGACTGTGATAACTATGAAGTACCTGACTGTGATAACTATGAAGTACCTGACTGTGATAACTATGAAGTACCTGACTGTGATAACTATGAAGTACCTGACTGTGATAAATAACTATGAAGTACCTGACTGTGATAACTATGAAGTACCTGACTGAGATAACTATGAAGTAACTGACTGTGATAAATAACTATGAAGTACCTGACTGTGATAAATAACTATGAAGTACCTGACTGTGATTGATAACTATGAAGTACCTGACTGTGATAACTATGAAGTACCTGACTGTGATAAATAACAATGAAGTACCTGACTGTGATAACTATGAAGTAACTGACTGTGATAACTATGAAGTACCTGACTGTGATAACTATGAAGTACCTGACTGTGATAACTATGAAGTACCTGACTGTGATAACTATGAAGTACCTGACTGAGATAACTATGAAGTAACTGACTGTGATAAATAACTATGAAGTACCTGACTGTGATAAATAACTATGAAGTACCTGACTGTGATAAATAACTATGAAGTACCTGACTGTGATAACTATGAAGTACCTGACTGTGATAAATAACTATGAAGTACCTGACTGTGATTGATAACTATGAAGTACCTGACTGTGATAACTATGAAGTACCTGACTGTGATAACTATGAAGTACATGACTGTGATAACTATGAAGTACATGACTGTGATAACTATGAAGTACCTGACTGTGATTGTTTTCAATTAAAATGGTAAAAAATAAACCAAAAATAGCATCATAGCACAAATGACCACTGGAATGAATATTACTAACAGCAGATGAAAGAACTTTTGGCCAAGGGATCCGTGGAATAAGATTAAAGTGTACAATACAATATAATTAACCTGCTATTTCTGTTCTTAACCCTGGGCAACATGGGTATGGGAGGCTCACAGGGATAGTGGTATCCACAGTACTTTTTTCAATAACGTAAATGTACTGTTCTTTAAGCTTTAAAACGGCACAGTTCTCTCTGCCGCGTGGCGAAATGTGTAGAAATTGCAGGATATTTAGCTTCAAAAGCTGCAACAACAAATCTCTCTCTGCCCCATGACAAAAAAATTGTGTGGATTTAGCAGGAAATGAGTTTGAAAAGCGCTAAATGTTCTCTCCGATGCCAAGAGGAAAGCCTTGTAGACTATTTATTACTATACTTGGTTCTGATTATGATAGGGGGGGGGTCCCCCTGATGAATGTCCTGCTCACATTAGAGGTAAGCAACAATGATAAACTTACTCCTGCATGGTCTGGGGGGCCGGTGGAGTGGGTAACCCTTTGTATATCAGACCTACACAGACACATCAAACAGACACAGAAAGACAAGAGGCAGAATGATGTTAAAACGTGTACGTCATTGTTAATATGGTCATTAGAGCAGAAGACAGAAAGCGCAGTGAGAAGCAAAACCAGGAAACTACCTACACCTTTAGACGAACCCCGGGCCCCGTCCCAATACTAATAATATGCAGCCCTCCTCCAGGGCCTCGTCCCAATACTACTAACATGCAGCCCTCCTCCAGGGCCCCTTCCCAATACTAATAACATGCAGCCCTCCTCCAGGGCCCTGTCCCAACACTAATAACATGCAGCCCTCCTCCAGGGCCTCGTCCCAATACTACTAACATGCAGCCCTCCTCCAGGGCCCCGTCCCAATACTAATAACATGCAGCCCTCCTCCAGGGCCTCGTCCCAATACTACTAACATGCAGCCCTCCTCCAGGGCCTCGTCCCAACACTAATAACATGCAGCCCTCCTCCAGGGCCTCGTCCCAATACTAATAACATGCAGCCCTCCTCCAGGGCCCCATCCCAATAATACTAACATGCAGCCCTCCTCCAGGGCCTCGTCCCAATACTACTAACATGCAGCCCTCCTCCAGGGCCTCGTCCCAATACTACTAACATGCAGCCCTCCTCCCTGGCCTCGTCCCAACACGAATAACATGCAGCCCTCCTCCAGGGCCTCGTCCCAATACTACTAACATGCAGCCCTCCTCTCACTTCTTCCTTGTTGTATCTCTAATAGGCTCTGACATGAAAAAGTAAATGTGTCTGGTCCATCTTCAATAGTCAGTAAGACCAAGGAAGTAGGATAGGCATTTGAGATATTGGAACAAGATCCATTTTAATAACCCCAGCAGGCAAAACCTCGTAACAATGCTATGTATGACATTGAGTAGGGTGAGAGAGGAAAGAGAGAGCTCAGTGAGGGGAAACAAGAGAACATACCAGGAAGTCCGAGTGTAGCCTTCAGTCTCATCTCTCTCCATCATCCCTCGCTTTCTCTCTCATCAAAGCATTGTCTCCAACACACAGACCATCCTCCCAAGACACTCTAAAACACAAGTTAAAACAACAACTGGATCCTAACCTCAGTCCTCTCCTGCTTCCAATACGCTCACCTGTCGCTCATCTATTCTGGTTCTTCCCAGAGACGGCGAGAGAGAGAGAGAGAGAGAGAACAGACTCCTCCCTTCCTCCCCCTCTCTTCCCCTTGCTCTCTCGTACCAAAACCACATCCTCTGACAGAACATCTTCATGTATCCGCTGTGTTCGGTTTCCAACACGAGGCTCAGACAACTGAACCCTGTTAACGCTACTGACTCACACTGTACAGATGACTGGTCAATGAAATGCATCAGAAATACCGATCCTAGAAGCAATGACAGTGTTGTCAGATACAGGAAGTGAGCCAGTTGGCCTAGTTCACGACCTGATAAAGGCTTTGACAACATGAACAAAGCAGCATCATATTGGTTCCCCTAGCCTGGTTAGAGGTCAGTATGTGCCAAACAGAAGGGGAGGGACCTAGCTAAATACGGCCAACAATAAACGCTCGTTACTACAGTATGCACTTATGATTACAACCCTGCTGCTCTAAAGCAGAGAGTGATGAGCAGGTACAATCCTGCTGCTCTTAACCAGAGTGTTGAGCAGGTACAATCCTGCTGCTCTTAACCAGAGTGTTGAGCAGGTACAATCCTGCTGCTCTAAACCAGAGTGTTGAGCAGGTACAATCCTGCTGCTCTAAACCAGAGTGATGAGCAGGTACAATCCTGCTGCTCTAAACCAGAGTGTTGAGCAGGTACAATCCTGCTGCTCTAAACCAGAGTGATGAGCAGGTACAATCCTGCTGCTCTAAACCAGAGTGTTGAGCAGGTACAATCCTGCTGCTCTAAACCAGAGTGTTGAGCAGGTACAAAACTGGAACAGATTTGAAACGTTGAGATACATATGCTGAGTTGACACAGGCAGCCCCATTCTGATCTTTTATCCACTATCTGACAGATCAGATTAGCTTTTTTTTGTTGCAAAAGATCAGAATTGAGCTGCCTGTGTAAACGCAGCCAAAGTAGACACGTTACTAATAAAGTTGACCATTTGCTCCTCTGTCATAATACATTTCACAAGGACTTGGCCAAAGCAGAAACAAACCCAAAAGAAACCAGGTTATGGTTCCCTCTCTGTAAATAGCATAATGATAATCAAAATGACTTTGGGTTTTCTAAAAAAGCTGCACTGTACAACTACCCCTGGGTGACTTGTCACATTACACTCCCACCCGATGGGTGACTTATCATCACATTACACCACCACCCCACGAGTGACTCGTCACATTACATCACAAGCCCTGGGTTGAACCATTAAAACCCTACATCACTAGCCTTGGGTGGACCATTAAAACCCTACATCACTATCCCTGGGTGAACCATTAAAACCCTACATCACTAGTCCTGGGTGAACCATTATTACACATCACTAGCCCTGGGTGAACCATTAACACCCTACATCACTAGCCTTGGGTGGACCATTAAAACCCTACATCACTATCCCTGGGTGAACCATTAAAACCCTACATCACTAGCCCTGGGTGGACCATTACGACCCTACATCACTAGCCCTGGGTGGACCATTAATACACATAACTAGCCCTGGGTGAACCATTAATACCCTACATCACTAGCCCTGGGTGGACCATTAAAACCCTACATCACTAGCCTTGGGTGGACCGTTAAAACCCTACATCACTAGTCCTGGGTGAACCATTAATACACATCACTAGCCCTGGGTGAACCATTAACACCCTACATCACTAGCCTTGGGTGGACCATTAAAACCCTACATCACTAGCCCTGGGTGGACAATTAATACACATTACTAGCCCTGGGTGAACCATTATTAAAACCCTACATCACTAGCCCTGGGTGGACCATTACGACCCTACATCACTAGCCCTGGGTGGACCATTAATACACATAACTAGCCCTGGGTGAACCATTAATACCCTACATCACTATCCCTGGGTGAACCATTAAAACCCTACATCACTAGCCCTGGGTGGACCATTAAAACCCTACATCACTAGCCCTGGGTGAACCATTAATACCCTACATCACTAGCCCTGGGTGGACCATTAATACAGATCACTAGCCATTGGGTGAACCATTAATAAATACCCTACATCACTAGCACTGGGTGGACCATTAATACCCTACATCACAAGCTCTGGATGAACAATTAAAACCCTACATCACTAGCCCTGGGTGGACCATTACGACCCTACATCACTAGCCCTGGGTGGACCATTAATACACATAACTAGCCCTGGGTGAAACATTAATACCCTACATCACTAGCCCTGGGTGGACCATTAAAACCCTACATCAGTAGCCTTGGGTGGACCGTTAAAACCCTACATCACTAGTCCTGGGTGAACCATTAATACACATCACTAGCCCTGGGTGAACCATTAACACCCTACATAACTAGCCTTGGGTGGACCATTAAAACCCTACATCACTAGCCCTGGGTGGACAATTAATACACATTACTAGCCCTGGGTGAACCATTAAAACCCTACATCACTAGCCCTGGGTGGACCATTACGACCCTACATCACTAGCCCTGGGTGGACCATTAATACACATCACTAGCCCTGGGTGAACCATTAAAACCCTACATCACTAGCCCTGGGTGGACCATTAAAACCCTACATCACTAGCCCTGGGTGAACCATTAATACCCTACATCACTAGCCCTGGGTGGACCATTAATACAGATCACTAGCCATTGGGTGAACCATTCATAAATACCCTACATCACTAGCCCTGGGTGAACCATTAATACCCTACATCACTAGCCCTGGGTGGACCATTAAAACCCTACATCACTAGCCCTGGGTGGACCATTAATACAGATCACTAGCCCTGGGTGAACCATTAATATAATACCCTACATCACTAGCCCTGGGTGGACCATTAATACAGATCACTAGCCATTGGGTGAACCATTAATATAATACCCTACATCACTAGCCCAGGGTGGACCATTAATACCCTACATAACTAGCCCTGGGTGAACCAATTAACCCCTACATAACTGTCCCTGGGTGGACCATTAATACCCTACATCATTAGCCCTGGGTGGACCATTAAAACTCTACATCACTAGCCCTGGGTGAACCATTAATACAGATCACTAGCCCTGGGTGGACCATTAAAACCCTACATCACTAGCTCTGGGTGAACCATTAAAACCCTACATCACTAGCCCTGGGTGGACCATGAATACCCTACATCACTAGCCCTGGGTGGACCATGAATACCCTACATCACAATCCCTGGGTGAACCATTAATACACATCACTAGCCATTCGGTGAACCATGAAAACCCTAAATCACTAGCTCTGGGTGAATAATTAATACCCTACATCACGAGCCCTGGGTGGACCATTAATACAGATCACTAGCCCTGGGTGGACCATTAAAACCCTACATCACTAGCCCTGGGTGGACCATTAAAACCCTACATCACGAGCCCTGGGTGGACCATTAATATAGATCACTAGCCCTGGGTGAACCATTAAAACCCTACATCACTAGCCCTGGGTGGACCACTAAAACCCTACATCACTAGCCCTGGGTGAACCATTAACACCCTACATCACTAGCCCTGGGTGGACCATTAAAACCCTACATCACTAGCCTTGGGTGGACCGTTAAAACCCTACATCACTAGTCCTGGGTGAACCATTAATACACATCACTAGCCCTGGGTGAACCATTAACACCCTACATCACTAGCCTTGGGTGGACCATTAAAACCCTACATCACTAGCCCTGGGTGGACAATTAATACA
Organism: Oncorhynchus clarkii lewisi; assembly: GCF_045791955.1. Taxonomy (NCBI): domain Eukaryota; kingdom Metazoa; phylum Chordata; class Actinopteri; order Salmoniformes; family Salmonidae; genus Oncorhynchus; species Oncorhynchus clarkii. The sequence continues at coordinate 79,375,228 of NC_092155.1, forward strand.
CATTACTAGCCCTGGGTGAACCATTATTAAAACCCTACATCACTAGCCCTGGGTGGACCATTACAACCCTACATCACTAGCCCTGGGTGGACCATTAATACACATAACTAGCCCTGGGTGAACCATTAATACCCTACATCACTAGCCCTGGGTGAACCATTAAAACCCTACATCACTAGCCCTGGGTGGACCATTAAAACCCTACATCACTAGCCCTGGGTGAACCATTAATACCCTACATCACTAGCCCTGGGTGGACCATTAATACAGATCACTAGCCATTGGGTGAACCATTAATAAATACCCTACATCACTAGCACTGGGTGGACCATTAATACCCTACATCACAAGCTCTGGATGAACAATTAAAACCCTACATCACTAGCCCTGGGTGGACCATTACGACCCTACATCACTAGCCCTGGGTGGACCATTAATACACATAACTAGCCCTGGGTGAAACATTAATACCCTACATCACTAGCCCTGGGTGGACCATTAAAACCCTACATCAGTAGCCTTGGGTGGACCGTTAAAACCCTACATCACTAGTCCTGGGTGAACCATTAATACACATCACTAGCCCTGGGTGAACCATTAACACCCTACATAACTAGCCTTGGGTGGACCATTAAAACCCTACATCACTAGCCCTGGGTGGACAATTAATACACATTACTAGCCCTGGGTGAACCATTAAAACCCTACATCACTAGCCCTGGGTGGACCATTAAAACCCTACATCACTAGCCCTGGGTGAACCATTAATACCCTACATCACTAGCCCTGGGTGGACCATTAATACAGATCACTAGCCATTGGGTGAACCATTCATAAATACCCTACATCACTAGCCCTGGGTGAACCATTAATACCCTACATCACTAGCCCTGGGTGGACCATTAAAACCCTACATCACTAGCCCTGGGTGGACCATTAATAAAGATCACTAGCCCTGGGTGAACCATTAATATAATACCCTACATCACTAGCCCTGGGTGGACCATTAATACAGATCACTAGCCATTGGGTGAACCATTAATATAATACCCTACATCACTAGCCCAGGGTGGACCATTAATACCCTACATAACTAGCCCTGGGTGAACCAATTAACCCCTACATAACTGGCCCTGGGTGGACCATTAATACCCTACATCATTAGCCCTGGGTGGACCATTAAAACTCTACATCACTAGCCCTGGGTGAACCATTAATACAGATCACTAGCCCTGGGTGGACCATTAAAACCCTACATCACTAGCTCTGGGTGAACCATTAAAACCCTACATCACTAGCCCTGGGTGGACCATGAATACCCTACATCACTAGCCCTGGGTGGACCATGAATACCCTACATCACTAGCCCTGGGTGGACCATGAATACCCTACATCACAATCCCTGGGTGAACCATTAATACACATCACTAGCCATTCGGTGAACCATGAAAACCCTAAATCACTAGCTCTGGGTGAATAATTAATACCCTACATCACGAGCCCTGGGTGGACCATTAATACAGATCACTAGCCCTGGGTGGACCATTAAAACCCTACATCACTAGCCCTGGGTGGACCATTAAAACCCTACATCACGAGCCCTGGGTGGACCATTAATATAGATCACTAGCCCTGGGTGAACCATTAAAACCCTACATCACTAGCCCTGGGTGGACCACTAAAACCCTACATCACTAGCCCTGGGTGAACCATTAACACCCTACATCACTAGCCCTGGGTGGACCATTAAAACCCTACATCACTAGCCTTGGGTGGACCGTTAAAACCCTACATCACTAGTCCTGGGTGAACCATTAATACACATCACTAGCCCTGGGTGAACCATTAACACCCTACATCACTAGCCTTGGGTGGACCATTAAAACCCTACATCACTAGCCCTGGGTGGACAATTAATACACATTACTAGCCCTGGGTGAACCATTATTAAAACCCTACATCACTAGCCCTGGGTGGACCATTACGACCCTACATCACTAGCCCTGGGTGGACCATTAATACACATAACTAGCCCTGGGTGAACCATTAATACCCTACATCACTAGCCCTGGGTGAACCATTAAAACCCTACATCACTAGCCCTGGGTGGACCATTAAAACCCTACATCACTAGCCCTGGGTGAACCATTAATACCCTACATCACTAGCCCTGGGTGGACCATTAATACAGATCACTAGCCATTGGGTGAACCATTAATAAATACCCTACATCACTAGCACTGGGTGGACCATTAATACCCTACATCACAAGCTCTGGATGAACAATTAAAACCCTACATCACTAGCCCTGGGTGGACCATTACGACCCTACATCACTAGCCCTGGGTGGACCATTAATACACATAACTAGCCCTGGGTGAAACATTAATACCCTACATCACTAGCCCTGGGTGGACCATTAAAACCCTACATCAGTAGCCTTGGGTGGACCGTTAAAACCCTACATCACTAGTCCTGGGTGAACCATTAATACACATCACTAGCCCTGGGTGAACCATTAACACCCTACATAACTAGCCTTGGGTGGACCATTAAAACCCTACATCACTAGCCCTGGGTGGACAATTAATACACATTACTAGCCCTGGGTGAACCATTAAAACCCTACATCACTAGCCCTGGGTGGACCATTAAAACCCTACATCACTAGCCCTGGGTGAACCATTAATACCCTACATCACTAGCCCTGGGTGGACCATTAATACAGATCACTAGCCATTGGGTGAACCATTCATAAATACCCTACATCACTAGCCCTGGGTGAACCATTAATACCCTACATCACTAGCCCTGGGTGGACCATTAAAACCCTACATCACTAGCCCTGGGTGGACCATTAATACAGATCACTAGCCCTGGGTGAACCATTAATATAATACCCTACATCACTAGCCCTGGGTGGACCATTAATACAGATCACTAGCCATTGGGTGAACCATTAATATAATACCCTACATCACTAGCCCAGGGTGGACCATTAATACCCTACATAACTAGCCCTGGGTGAACCAATTAACCCCTACATAACTGGCCCTGGGTGGACCATTAATACCCTACATCATTAGCCCTGGGTGGACCATTAAAACTCTACATCACTAGCCCTGGGTGAACCATTAATACAGATCACTAGCCCTGGGTGGACCATTAAAACCCTACATCACTAGCTCTGGGTGAACCATTAAAACCCTACATCACTAGCCCTGGGTGGACCATGAATACCCTACATCACTAGCCCTGGGTGGACCATGAATACCCTACATCACTAGCCCTGGGTGGACCATGAATACCCTACATCACAATCCCTGGGTGAACCATTAAAACACATCACTAGCCATTCGGTGAACCATGAAAACCCTAAATCACTAGCTCTGGGTGAATAATTAATACCCTACATCACGAGCCCTGGGTGGACCATTAATACAGATCACTAGCCCTGGGTGGACCATTAAAACCCTACATCACTAGCCCTGGGTGGACCATTAAAACCCTACATCACGAGCCCTGGGTGGACCATTAATATAGATCACTAGCCCTGGGTGAACCATTAAAACCCTACATCACTAGCCCTGGGTGGACCACTAAAACCCTACATCACTAGCCCTGGGTGAACCAATAATACCCTACATCACTAGCCCTGGGTGAACCATGAAAACCCCACATCACGAGCCCTGGGTGGACCATTAATACAGATCACTAGCCCTGGGTGAACCATTAAAACCCTACATCACTAGCCCGGGGTGGACCATTAAAACCGTACATCACTAGCCCTGGGTGAACCATAAATACCCTACATCACTAGCCCTGGGTGTACCATGAAAACCCTACATCACAAGCCCTGGGTGGACCATTAATACAGATCACTAGCCCTGGGTGAACCATTAAAACCCTACATCACTAGCCCTGGGTGAACCATTAAAACCCTACATCACTAGCTCTGGGTGGACCATTAATACCCTACATCACTGAACCTGGGTGGACCAATAATACTCTACATGACTAGCCCTTGGTGAACCATTAATACCCTACATAACTAGCCCTGGGTGGACCATTAATACAGATCACTAGCCCTGGGTGAACCATTATTACCCTACATAACTAGCCCTGGGTGGAAAAATAATACAGATCACTAGCCCTGGGTGGACCATTAATACCCTACATCACTAGCCATGGTTGGACCATTAATACAGATCACTAGCCCTGGGTGAACCATTATTACCCTACATAACTAGCCCTGGGTGGACCAATAATACAGATCACTAGCCCTGGGTGAACCATTAATACCCTACATCACTAGCCCTGGGTGGACCATTAATACCCTACATCACTAGCCATGGTTGGACCATTAATACAGATCACTAGCCCTGGGAGAACCATTAAAACCCTACATCACTAGCCCTGGGTGAACCATTAATACCCTACATCACAAGCCCTTCGTGGACAATTAATACCCATTACTAGCCCTGGGTGAACCATGAAAACCCTACATCACGAGCCCTGGGTGAACCATTAATACCCTACATCACTAGCCCTGGGTGGACCAATAATACAAATAACTAGCCATTGGGTGGACCATGAATACCCGCCATCACTAGCCCTGGGTGGACCATGAATACCCTACATCACTAGCCCTGGGTGGACCAATAATACTCTACATCACTAGCCCTGGGTGAACCAATAATACCCTACATCACTAGCCCTGGGTGAACCATGAAAACCCCACATCACGAGCCCTGGGTGGACCATTATTACAGATCACTAGCCCTGGGTGAACCATTAAAACCGTACATCACTAGCCCTGGGTGAACCATAAATACCCTACATCACTAGCCCTGGGTGTACCATGAAAACCCTACATCACAAGCCCTGGGTGGACCATTAATACAGATCACTAGCCCTGGGTGAACCATTAAAACCCTACATCACTAGCCCTGGGTGAACCATTAAAACCCTACATCACTAGCCCTGTGTGAACCATTAATACCCTACATCACAAGCCCTGGGTGGACCATTAATACAAATAACTAGCCATTGGGTGGACCATGAATACCCGCCATCACTAGCCCTGGGTGGACCATGAATACCCTACATCACTAGCCCTGGGTGGACCATTAAAACCCTACATCACTAGCCCTGGGTGGACCATTAAAATCCTACATCACTAGCCCTTCGTGGACAATTAATACCCATTACTAGCCCTGGGTGAACCATGAAAACCCTACATCACGAGCCCTGGGTGAACCATTAATACCCTACATCACTAGCCCTGGGTGGACCAATAATACAAATAACTAGCCATTGGGTGGACCATGAATACCCGCCATCACTAGCCCTGGGTGGACCATGAATACCCTACATCACTAGCCCTGGGTGGACCAATAAAACTCTACATCACTAGCCCTGGGTGAACCATTAAAACCCTACATCACTAGCCCTGGGTGAACCATTAAAACCCCACATCACGAGCCCTGGGTGGACCATTAATACAGATCACTAGCCCTGGGTGAACCATTAAAACCCTACATCACTAGCCCGGGGTGGACCATTAAAACCGTACATCACTAGCCCTGGGTGAACCATAAATACCCTACATCACTAGCCCTGGGTGTACCATGAAAACCCTACATCACAAGCCCTGGGTGGACCATTAATACAGATCACTAGCCCTGGGTGAACCATTAAAACCCTACATCACTAGCCCTGGGTGAACCATTAAAACCCTACATCACTAGCCCTGGGTGGACCATTAATACCCTACATCACTAGCCCTGGGTGGACCAATAATACTCTACATGACTAGTCCTTGGTGAACCATTAATACCCTACATAACTAGCCCTGGGTGGACCATTAATACAGATCACTAGCCCTGGGTGAACCATTATTACCCTACATAACTAGCCCTGGGTGGAAAAATAATACAGATCACTAGCCCTGGGTGAACCATTAATACCCTACATCACTAGCCCTGGGTGGACCATTAATACCCTACATCACTAGCCATGGTTGGACCATTAATACAGATCACTAGCCCTGGGTGAACCATTATTACCCTACATAACTAGCCCTGGGTGGACCAATAATACAGATCACTAGCCCTGGGAGAACCATTAAAACCCTACATCACTAGCCCTGGGTGGACCATTAATACCCTACATCACTAGCCCTGGGTGAACCATGAAACCCCTACATCACGAGCCCTGGGTGGACCATTAAGAAAGATCACTAGCCCTGGGTGAACCATTACTACCCTACATCACTAGCCCTGGGTGAACCATTAATACCCTACATCACAAGCCCTGGGTGGACCATTAATACAAATAACTAGCCATTGGGTGGACCATGAATACCCGCCATCACTAGCCCTGGGTGGACCATGAATACCCTACATCACTAGCCCTGGGTGGACCAATAATACTCTACATCACTAGCCCTGGGTGAACCAATAATACCCTACATCACTAGCCCTGGGTGAACCATGAAAACCCCACATCACGAGCCCTGGGTGGACCATTATTACAGATCACTAGCCCTGGGTGAACCATTAAAACCGTACATCACTAGCCCTGGGTGAACCATAAATACCCTACATCACTAGCCCTGGGTGTACCATGAAAACCCTACATCACAAGCCCTGGGTGGACCATTAATACAGATCACTAGCCCTGGGTGAACCATTAAAACCCTACATCACTAGCCCTGGGTGAACCATTAAAACCCTACATCACTAGCCCTGTGTGAACCATTAATACCCTACATCACAAGCCCTGGGTGGACCATTAATACAAATAACTAGCCATTGGGTGGACCATGAATACCCGCCATCACTAGCCCTGGGTGGACCATGAATACCCTACATCACTAGCCCTGGGTGGACCATTAAAACCCTACATCACTAGCCCTGGGTGGACCATTAAAATCCTACATCACTAGCCCTTCGTGGACAATTAATACCCATTACTAGCCCTGGGTGAACCATGAAAACCCTACATCACGAGCCCTGGGTGAACCATTAATACCCTACATCACTAGCCCTGGGTGGACCAATAATACAAATAACTAGCCATTGGGTGGACCATGAATACCCGCCATCACTAGCCCTGGGTGGACCATGAATACCCTACATCACTAGCCCTGGGTGGACCAATAATACTCTACATCACTAGCCCTGGGTGAACCAATAATACCCTACATCACTAGCCCTGGGTGAACCATGAAAACCCCACATCACGAGCCCTGGGTGGACCATTAATACAGATCACTAGCCCTGGGTGAACCATTAAAACCCTACATCACTAGCCCGGGGTGGACCATTAAAACCGTACATCACTAGCCCTGGGTGAACCATAAATACCCTACATCACTAGCCCTGGGTGTACCATGAAAACCCTACATCACAAGCCCTGGGTGGACCATTAATACAGATCACTAGCCCTGGGTGAACCATTAAAACCCTACATCACTAGCCCTGGGTGAACCATTAAAACCCTACATCACTAGCCCTGGGTGGACCATTAATACCCTACATCACTAGCCCTGGGTGGACCAATAATACTCTACATGACTAGTCCTTGGTGAACCATTAATACCCTACATAACTAGCCCTGGGTGGACCATTAATACAGATCACTAGCCCTGGGTGAACCATTATTACCCTACATAACTAGCCCTGGGTGGAAAAATAATACAGATCACTAGCCCTGGGTGAACCATTAATACCCTACATCACTAGCCCTGGGTGGACCATTAATACCCTACATCACTAGCCATGGTTGGACCATTAATACAGATCACTAGCCCTGGGTGAACCATTATTACCCTACATAACTAGCCCTGGGTGGACCAATAATACAGATCACTAGCCCTGGGAGAACCATTAAAACCCTACATCACTAGCCCTGGGTGGACCATTAATACCCTACATCACTAGCCCTGGGTGAACCATGAAACCCCTACATCACGAGCCCTGGGTGGACCATTAAGAAAGATCACTAGCCCTGGGTGAACCATTACTACCCTACATCACTAGCCCTGGGTGAACCATTAATACCCTACATCACAAGCCCTGGGTGGACCATTAATACAAATAACTAGCCATTGGGTGGACCATGAATACCCGCCATCACTAGCCCTGGGTGGACCATGAATACCCTACATCACTAGCCCTGGGTGGACCAATAATACTCTACATAACTAGCCCTGGGTGAACCATTAATACCCTACATCACTAGCCCTGGGTGGACCATTAATACCCTACATCACTAGCCCTGGGTGGACCATTAATACCCTACATCACTAGTCCTGGGTGGACCACTAATACCCTACATCACTAGCCCTGGGTGGACCATTAATACCCTACATCACTAGTCCTGGGTGGACCACTAATACCCTACATTACTAGCACTGGGTGGACCACTAAAACCCTACATCACTAGCCCTGGGTGGACCATTAATACCCCAAACCCCTAGCACTAGGTGGACCATTAAAACCCTACATCACTAGCACTGGGGGGACCACTAAAACCCTACATCACTAACCCTGGGTGGACCGTTAATACACATCACTAGCCCTGGGTGGACCGTTAATACAGATCACTAGCCCTGGGTGGACCATTAATACCCTTCATCACTAGCACTGGGTGGACCACTAAAACCCTACATCACTAGCCCTGGGTGGACCATTAATACCCTACATCACAAGCACTGGGTGGACCACTAATACCCTACATCACTAGCCCTGGGTGGACCATTAATACCCTACATCACTAGCCCTGGATGAACCATTAATGCCCTACATCACTAGCCCTGGGTGGACCATTAATACCCTACATCACTAGCCCTGGGTGGACCATTAATACCCTACATCACTAGCCCTGGGTCGACCATTAATACAGATCACTAGCCCTGGGTGAACCATTAATACCCTACATCACTAGCCCTGGGTGGACCATTAATACCCTACATCACTAGCCCTGGGTGGACCATTAATACCCTACATCACTAGCCGTGGGTGAACAATTAATACCCTACATCACTACAAGACAAACAGATCTGGGAACAGGCTAGAGGATGAAGACAGGACAGACAGATCTGGGAACAGGCTAGAGGATGAAGACAGGACAAACAGATCTGGGAACAGGCTAGAGGATGAAGACAGGACAGACAGATCTGGGACCAGGCTAGAGGATGAAGACAGGACAGACAGATCTGGGACCAGGCTAGAGGATGAAGACAGGACAAACAGATCTGGGAACAGGCTAGCGCTGCAATAGAAACCCAGGGCAGGAAGTCCCATATTTGTAGAAGTTGTGTGTGTGTCTGTGTGTTAACGAACAGAACAGAGGAGACACACCATGTTTTACATCTTTATTCATCACTACTCATCACACAAAGTGCTCCCATGACAACTATACCAGAACTACTACACCTCCCACTCTGCCACCACTCTAATGGGTCACTGGAGTTCACAAACAAATCAGGAAACAGCGCTGATGATCCTAAAAGGTGCAGACTAGTCCGTCCCGAAAGGAAACAGGAAACAAATGGGAAAAGAAGCTCAAGTGATGTGACCCCTTTCCCTTAAAGCCCGATAGAAGGCAGTAGAGTCACATAGACCTGTTACAGGACCAACCCTGGGGGAGGGGGGGGGGTCCATCTCAGGGGTCAGAGGCTAGGACTGGCAGGGGTTCATTCACCACAGATCTGTATTTACAGTCAAACTACAATGCAAGGCAGTGATTTTGATTTGGGAGAAAAATGGTGGTCTTTCTTGTTATACAAATTTGATCATGAAGACCCTGAAATACTTTTTTTTTGGCGTTACTGGGTCATGTCATGACTTGTGTTTTAAAATGCAAAAAGCAACCGGGGAGAAGAGAGAGAGCGGTAGGGTACAGGGAACAAGAGCGGTAGTGTACAGGGAACTAGAGTGGTAGGGTACAGGAAACAAGAGTGGTAGGGTACAGGGAACAAGAGCGGTAGGGTACAGGGAACAAGAGAGGTAGGGTACAGGGAACCAGAGCGGTAGGGTACAGGGAACCAGAGCGGTAGGGTACAGGGAACCAGAGCGGTAGGGTACAGGGAACCAGAGCAGTAGGGTACAGGGAACAAGAGTGGTAGTGTACAGGGAACAAGAGTGGTAGTGTACAGGGAACCAGAGCGGTAGGGTACAGGGAACAAGAGCGGTAGGGTACAGGGAACCAGAGCGGTAGGGTACAGGGAACAAGAGCGGTAGGGTATAGGGAACCAGAGCGGTAGGGTACAGGGAACTAGAGCGGTAGGGTACAGGGAACTAGAGCGGTAGTGTACAGGGAACAAGAGCGGTAGGGTAAAGGGAACAAGAGCGGTAGGGTACAGGGAACCAGAGCGGTAGGGTACAGGTGGAGGGAACTAGAGCGGTAGGGTACAGGTGGAGGGAACTAGAGCGGTAGGGTACAGGGAACCAGAGCGGTAGGGTACAGGGAAATAGAGCGGTAGGGTACAGGTGGAGGGAACTAGAGCGGTAGGGTACAGGTGGAGGGAACTAGAGCGGTAGGGTACAGGTTGAGGGAACAAGAGCGGTAGGGTACAGGGAACTAGAGCGGTAGGGTACAGGGAACTAGAGCGGTAGTGTACAGGGAACTAGAGCGGTAGGGTAAAGGGAACAAGAGCGGTAGGGTACAGGGAACCAGAGCGGTAGGGTACAGGGAACTAGAGCGGTAGGGTACAGGGAACTAGAGCGGTAGTGTACAGGGAACAAGAGCGGTAGGGTAAAGGGAACAAGAGCGGTAGGGTACAGGGAACCAGAGCGGTAGGGTACAGGTGGAGGGAACTAGAGCGGTAGGGTACAGGTGGAGGGAACTAGAGCGGTAGGGTACAGGGAACCAGAGCGGTAGGGTACAGGGAAATAGAGCGGTAGGGTACAGGGAAATAGAGCGGTAGGGTACAGGTGGAGGGAACTAGAGCGGTAGGGTACAGGTTGAGGGAACAAGAGCGGTAGGGTACAGGGAACTAGAGCGGTAGGGTACAGGGAACTAGAGCGGTAGGGTACAGGGAACAAGAGCGGTAGGGTACAGGGAACAAGAGCGGTAGGGTATAGGGAACCAGAGCGGTAGGGTACAGGGAACCAGAGCGGTAGGGTACAGGTGGAGGGAACTAGAGCGGTAGGGTACAGGTGGAGGGAACTAGAGCGGTAGGGTACAGGGAAATAGAGCGGTAGGGTACAGGTGGAGGGAACTAGAGCGGTAGGGTACAGGTGGAGGGAACTAGAGCGGTAGGGTACAGGGAACAAGAGCGGTAGGGTACAGGGAACAAGAGCGGTAGGGTACAGGGAACAAGAGCGGTAGGGTACAGGGAACAAGAGCAGTAGGGTACAGGGAGAGGGAACTAGAGCGGTAGGGTACAGGGAGAGGGAACTAGAACGGTAGGGTACGGGTACAGGGAACCAGAGCGGTAGGGTACGGGTACAGGAATCCAGAGCGGTAGGGTACAGGGAACCAGAGCGGTAGGGTACAGGGAACCAGAGCGGTAGGGTACAGGGAACCAAAGCGGTAGGGTACAGGGAACCAGAGCGGTAGGGTAGAGGGAACCAGAGCGGTAGGGTAGAGGGAACCAGAGCGGTAGGGTACAAGGAACTAGAGCGGTAGGGTACAGGGAACCAGAGCGGTAGGGTACAGGGAACCAGAGTGGTAGGGTACAGGGAACCAGAGTGGTAGGGTACAGGGAACCAGAGTGGTAGGGTACAGGGAACCAGAGTGGTAGGGTACAGGGAACCAGAGTGGTAGGGTACAGGGAACCAGAGTGGTAGGGTACAGGGAACCAGAGTGGTAGGGTACAGGGAACCAGAGCGGTAGGGTACAGGGAACCAGAGCGGTAGGGTACAGGGAACCAGAGCGGTAGGGTACAGGGAACTAGAGCGGTAGGGTACAGGGAACTAGAGCGGTAGGGTACAGGGAACTAGAGCGGTAGGGTACAGGGAACCAGAGTGCTGGGTACAGGGAGAGGGAACTAGAGCGGTAGGGTACAGGGAACTAGAGCGGTAGGGTACAGGAAACCAGAGCGGTAGGGTACAGGGAACCAGAGCGACAGGGAACCAGAGTGGTAGGGTACAGGGAACCAGAGTGGTAGGGTACAGGGAACCAGAGCGGTAGGGTACAGGGAACCAGAGCGGTAGGGTACAGGGAACTAGAGCGGTAGGGTACAGGGAACTAGAGCGGTAGGGTACAGGGAACTAGAGCGGTAGGGTACAGGGAACCAGAGTGCTGGGTACAGGGAGAGGGAACTAGAGCGGTAGGGTACAGGGAACTAGAGCGGTAGGGTACAGGAAACCAGAGCGGTAGGGTACAGGGAACCAGAGCGACAGGGAACCAGAGTGGTAGGGTACAGGGAACCAGAGTGGTAGGGTACAGGGAACCAGAGTGGTAGGGTACAGGGAACTAGAGCGGTAGGGTACAGGGAACTAGAGCGGTAGGGTACAGGGAACTAGAGCGGTAGGGTACAGGAAACCAGAGCGGTAGGGTACAGGAAACCAGAGTGGTAGGGTACAGGGAACCAGAGCGGTAGGGTAAAGGGAACCAGAGTGGTAGGGTACAGGAAACCAGAGTGGTAGGGTACAGGAAACCAGAGTGGTAGGGTACAGGGAACCAGAGCGGTAGGGTACAGGGAACCAGAGTGGTAGGGTACAGGGAACCAGAGCGGTAGGGTACAGGGAACCAGAGTGGTAGGGTACAGGAAACCAGAGTGGTAGGGTACAGGAAACCAGAGTGGTAGGGTACAGGGAACCAGAGCGGTAGGGTACAGGGAACCAGAGCGGTAGGGTACAGGGAACCAGAGCGGTAGGGTACAGGGAACTAGAGCGGTAGGGTACAGGGAACCAGAGTGGTAGGGTACAGGAAACCAGAGTGGTAGGGTACAGGAAACCAGAGTGGTAGGGTACAGGAAACCAGAGTGGTAGGGTACAGGAAACCAGAGCGGTAGGGTACAGGGAACCAGAGCGGTAGGGTACAGGGAACCAGAGCGGTAGGGTACAGGGAAGCAGAGCGGTAGGGTACAGGGAACCAGAGCGGTAGGGTACAGGGAACCAGAGCGGTAGGGTACAGGGAACCAGAGCGGTAGGGTACAGGGAACCAGAGCGGTAGGGTACAGGGAACCAGAGCGGTAGGGTACAGGGAACTAGAGTGGTAGGGTACAGGGAACCAGAGTGGTAGGGTACAGGGAACCAGAGCGGTAGGGTACAGGGAACCAGAGCGGTAGGGTACAGGGAACCAGAGCGGTAGGGTACAGGGAACTAGAGTGGTAGGGTACAGGGAGAGGGTAGAGACACTAAACCCTTAATAGCATTAAAATAAGCAGATACACAGAAAGTCTAAAAAGTCCAATATACAAACTCCTTCATCCCTCAACACAACACATCACAGCGCCTGGTAACACCAGCCCCAATGACACGCTATACAATACAACACTTTGAGTGGTCAAAAGTCATGTACTATATAGGGAATAGGGTGCCATTTTGGACTCATCCTCTCAACCAATCAGTGCTCCAATAACCATTTAAACCAAGTGACTTATCCAAAGCCTTCTCTCCTCGGTGATTCCCCGGTGTGTGTGTGTGTGTGTGTTGGTTCAGCGGATGGTGTATCTGACGTAGGGAACCTCCACATCTTCGTCAGTCAGGTCGTTGCAGCACAGCTCGAAAACCAGGGCTTTAACATGCTTCCCCAGCTTCTTCTTAGAAACCTTGGTCACAATCTCTGTCATCCTGGAGAGGAGAGAGGAGAGGAGGTGGGAGCAAGGGAGAGAACAGACTCAACATTTTAAACAAGCCATCTCCAGTAAATGGAGAAACTTCAGATTCTCATGTTTTAAGTTCTGCTCCTTCCTGTTGTCAACCGTCAATAAAACATTTGATTCTTCCATTTCAGACATTCATCTCAATCAGGGCAGGAAGTCCCATATTTCTGAACACAAACCACGGAACTCACGGTAACAGCAGCCTCTCCTTGAGTTTAGCTGCAGGCATGAAGAAGGAGTAGAGCATGGAGACTCCCTGAGACAGCATGGTGATCTCCAACTGATGCTCATTCTACAGGGGAGACAGAGAGGAGGAAGAGCACCGAGACAGCAGGGTGAGAGGAGGAAGGGCACCGAGACAGCAGGGTGAGAGGAGGAAGAGCACCGAGACAGCAGGGTGAGAGGAGGAAGGGCACCGAGACAGCAGGGTGAGAGGAGGAAGGGCACCGAGACAGCAGGGTGAGAGGAGGAAGGGCATCGAGACAGCAGGGTGAGAGGAGGAAGAGCATCGAGACAGCAGGGTGAGAGGAGGAAGGGCATCGAGACAGCAGGGTGACAGGAGGAAGAGCATCGAGACAGCAGGGTGACAGGAGGAAGGGCACCGAGACAGCAGGGTGAGAGGAGGAAGGGCACCGAGACAGCAGGGTGAGAGGAGGAAGGGCACCGAGACAGCAGGTTGAGAGGAGGAAGGGCACCGAGACAGCAGGGTGAGAGGAGGAAGAGCATCGAGACAACAGGGTGACAGGAGGAAGGGCATCGAGACAGCAGGGTGAGAGGAGGAAGAGCATCGAGACAGCAGGGTGACAGGAGGAAGGGCACCGAGACAGCAGGGTGAGAGGAGGAAGAGCATCGAGACAGCAGGGTGACAGGAGGAAGGGCACCGAGACAGCAGGGTGAGAGGAGGAAGAGCACCGAGACAGCAGGGTGACAGGAGGAAGGGCACCGAGACAGCAGGGTGAGAGGAGGAATAGCATCGAGACAGCAGGGTGACAGGAGGAAGGGCACCGAGACAGCAGGGTGAGAGGAGGAAGAGCATCGAGACAGCAGGGTGAGAGGAGGAAGGGCACAGAGACAGCAGGGTGACAGGAGGAAGGGCACCGAGACAGCAGGGTGAGAGGAGGAAGGGCACCGAGACAGCAGGGTGAGAGGAGGAAGGGCACCGAGACAGCAGGGTGAGAGGAGGAAGAGCATCGAGACAGCAGGTTAACAGGAGGAAGAGCACCGAGACAGCAGGGTGAGAGGAGGAAGGGCACCGAGACAGCAGGGTGAGAGGAGGAAGAGCATCGAGACAGCAGGTTAACAGGAGGAAGAGCACCGAGACAGCAGGTTAACAGGAGGAAGAGCCCCGAGACAGCAGGGTGAGAGGAGGAAGAGCACCGAGACAGCAGGGTGAGAGGAGGAAGGGCACCGAGACAGCAGGGTGAGAGGAGGAAGGGCACCGAGACAGCAGGGTGAGAGGAGGAAGGGCACCGAGACAGCAGGGTGAGAGGAGGAAGAGCACCGAGACAGCAGGGTGAGAGGAGGAAGAGCATCGAGACAGCAGGGTGAGAGGAAGAGCACCGAGACAGCAGGGTGAGAGGAGGAAGAGCACCGAGACAGCAGGGTGAGAGGAGGAAGAGCACCGAGACAGCAGGGTGAGAGGAGGAAGAGCACCGAGACAGCAGGGTGAGAGGAGGAAGAGCACCGAGACAGCAGGGTGAGAGGAGGAAGGGCACCGAGACAGCAGGGTGAGAGGAGGAAGGGCATCGAGACAGCAGGGTGAGAGGAGGAAGAGCATCGAGACAGCAGGGTGAGAGGAGGAAGAGCATCGAGACAGCAGGGTGAGAGGAGGAAGAGCACCGAGACAGCAGGGTGAGAGGAGGAAGAGCACCGAGACAGCAGGGTGAGAGGAGGAAGAGCACCGAGACAGCAGGGTGAGAGGAGGAAGAGCATCGAGACAGCAGGGTAACAGGAGGAAGAGAAAGTCCACCTAAGCACAGAAAGTCAGGGGTACCTTGAAGTAGTCAAGGAACTGTCGGAGGGTCATCTCCTCTCCATTGGCCTGCAGACCCTTCACCTCAAAACGATCCCACAGAGACCAGTCAATCTCATAGTACTATGGAGGGAGAGGAGAGATGGAGAGGGGAGAGATGGGGGGAGAGATGGAGAGGGGAGAGATGGGGGGAGAGGTGGAGGGAGGGGAGAGATGGGGGGAGACATGGAGAGGGGAGAGATGGAGAGGGGAGAGATGGAGAGGGGAGAGATGGAGGGGGGAGAGATGGAGGGGGGAGAGATGGAGGGGGGAGAGATGGAGAGGGGAGAGATGGAGAGGGGAGAGATGGAGAGGGGAGAGATGGAGGGGGGAGAGATGGAGGGGGGAGAGATGGAGGGGGGAGAGATGGAGGGGGGAGAGATGGAGGGGGGAGAGATGGAGAGGGGAGAGATGGGGGGAGAGAGATGGAGAGGGGAGAGATGGGGGGAGAGATGGAGAGGGGAGAGATGGGGGGAGAGGTGGAGGGAGGGGAGAGATGGGGGGAGACATGGAGAGGGGAGAGATGGAGAGGGGAGAGATGGAGGGGGGAGAGATGGAGAGGGGAGAGGTGGAGGGAGGGGAGAGATGGAGAGGGGAGAGGTGGAGGGAGGGGAGAGGTGGAGGGAGGGGAGAGATGGGGGGAGAGGTGGAGGGAGGGGAGAGATGGAGGGGGGAGAGATGGAGGGGGGAGAGATGGAGGGAGAGATGGAGAGGGGAGAGATGGAGAGGGGAGAGATGGAGAGGGGAGAGATGGAGAGGGGAGAGATGGAGAGGGGAGAGATGGAGAGGGGAGAGATGGAGTGGGGAGAGATGGAGAGGGGAGAGATGGAGAGGGGAGAGATGGAGAGGGGAGAGATGGAGAGGGGAGAGATGGAGGGGGGAGAGATGGAGGGGGGAGAGATGGAGAGGGGAGAGATGGAGAGGGGAGAGATGGAGAGGGGAGAGATGGAGAGGGGAGAGATGGAGGGAGAGATGGAGAGGGGAGAGATGGAGAGGGGAGAGATGGGGGGAGAGGTGGAGGGAGGGGAGAGATGGAGAGGGGAGAGGTGGAGGGAGGGGAGAGATGGGGGGAGAGGTGGAGGGAGGGGAGAGATGGGGGGAGACATGGAGAGGGGAGAGATGGAGAGGGGAGAGATGGAGAGGGGAGAGATGGAGAGGGGAGAGATGGAGAGGGGAGAGATGGGGAGAGGGAGAGAGAGAGATGGGGGAGGGAGAGAGAGGGGAGAATATCTGTTAGTGCTTCAACACTAAATGATTGGCCTGTCTACTACAGCACTACACAGAGAACCATCTACTACAGCGCTACACAGAGAACCATCTACTACAGCGCTACACAGAGAACCATCTACTACAGCACTACACAGAGAACCATCTACTACAGCACTACACAGAGAACCATCTACTACAGCACTACACAGAGAACCATCTACTACAGCACTACACAGAGAACCATCTACTACAGCACTACACAGAGAACCGTCTACTACAGCACTACACAGAGAACCATCTACTACAGCACTACACAGAGAACCGTCTACTACAGCACTACACAGAGAACCGTCTACTACAGCACTACACAGAGAACCATCTACTACAGCACTACACAGAGAACCATCTACTACAGCACTACACAGAGAACCGTCTACTACAGCACTACACAGAGAACCGTCTACTACAGCACTACACAGAGAACCATCTACTACAGCACTACACAGAGAACCATCTACTACAGCGCTACACAGAGAACCATCTACTACAGCGCTACACAGAGAACCATCTACTACAGCGCTACACAGAGAACCATCTACTACAGCGCTACACAGAGAACCATCTACTACAGCGCTACACAGAGAACCATCTACTACAGCGCTACACAGAGAACCATCTACTACAGCGCTACACAGAGAACCATCTACTACAGCACTACACAGAGAACCATCTACTACAGCACTACACAGAGAACCATCTACTACAGCACTACACAGAGAACCATCTACTACAGCACTACACAGAGAACCATCTACTACAGCACCACACAGAGAACCATCTACTACAGCACCACACAGAGAACCATCTACTACAGCACCACACAGAGAACCATCTACTACAGCACTACACAGAGAACCATCTACTACAGCACTACACAGAGAACCATCTACTACAGCACTACACAGAGAACCATCTACTACAGCACTACACAGAGAACCATCTACTACAGCACTACACAGAGAACCATCTACTACAGCACTACACAGAGAACCATCTACTACAGCACTACACAGAGAACCGTCTACTACAGCACTACACAGAGAACCATCTACTACAGCACTACACAGAGAACCATCTACTACAGCACTACACAGAGAACCATCTAGATATTGATGAAACAGTAGATACCGTCTAGGTATTGATGACACTGTGGATCCTGTCTAGGTATTGATGAAACAGTAGATACTGTCTAGGTATTGATGATACTGTCTAGGTATTGATGATACTGTCTAGGTATTGATGATCCTGTCTAGGTATTGATGAAACAGTGGATCCTGTCTAGGTATTGATGATCCTGTCTAGGTATTGATGATCCTGTCTAGGTATTGATGAAACAGTGGATCCTGTCTAGGTATTGATGATCCTGTCTAGGTATTGATGATCCTGTCTAGGTATTGATGAAACAGTGGATCCTGTCTAGGTATTGATGAAACAGTGGATCCTGTCTAGGTATTGATGATCCTGTCTAGGTATTGATGATCCTGTTTAGGTATTGAAACAGTAGATACCGTCTAGGTATTGATACTGTCTAGGTATTGATGAAACGGTAGATACCGTCTAGGTATTGATGATCCTGTCTAGGTATTGATGAAACGGTAGATCCTGTCTAGGTATTGATGAAACAGTGGATCCTGTCTAGGTATTGATGACACAGTGGATCCTGTTTAGGAATTGATGACACAGTGGATCCTGTCTAGGTATTGATGACACTGTGGATCCTGTCTAGGAATTGATGACACAGTGGATCCTGTTTAGGAATTGATGACACAGTGGATCCTGTCTAGGTATTGATGACACAGTGGATCCTGTCTAGGTATTGATGAAACGGTAGATTCTGTCTAGGTATTGATGATCCTGTCTAGGTATTGATGAAACGGTAGATTCTGTCTAGGTATTGATGAAACAGTAGATCCTGTCTAGGAATTGATGAAACAGTGGATCCTGTCTAGGAATTGATAAAACAAGAGATCCTGTCTAGGTATTGATGATACTGTCTAGGTATTGATGAAACAGTGGATCCTGTCTAGGAATTGATAAAACAAGAGATCCTGTCTAGGTATTGATGATACTGTCTAGGTATTGATGAAGTGGTGGATCCTGTCTAGGAATTGATGAAGTGGTGGAACCTGTCTAGGAATTGACGAAGTGGTGGATCCTGTCTAGGAATTGATGAAACAGTGGATCCTGTCTAGGAATTGATGATCCTGTCTAGGTATTGATGAAACGGTAGATCCTGTCTAGGTATTGATGAAACAGTACATCCTGTCTAGGTATTGATACTGTCTAGCTATTGATGAAACAGTAGATCCTGTCTAGGTATTGATACTGTCTAGGTATTGATGAAACAGTGGATCCTGTCTAGATATTGATGATCCTGTCTAGGTATTGATTAACACTCATCCAACAGTAACCCATGGACTAGAAGGTTCTAGACCATGCCGAGTTTCCACTTTGCAGCACAGGAAAGGTTTTAATTCCCCCTCCCTCCCTAAAGCCCCAGTCTGGAGGATTGTACAGGTCTTATGCCACCGTGTTGCAGTCCAAGACCAAACGTTCACACAGAGGGAAAATGATTGGGTCGTCTGGTCTTGTTCAGGGGGGTG
The DNA here is from genome assembly GCF_045791955.1 of Oncorhynchus clarkii lewisi. Lineage (NCBI taxonomy): Eukaryota > Metazoa > Chordata > Actinopteri > Salmoniformes > Salmonidae > Oncorhynchus > Oncorhynchus clarkii. Next base: position 79,394,894 of record NC_092155.1, read on the forward strand.
GGAAGGCCTCGCCGGTCCTGTACCTTGTGGCTGGGAGCAGAGATGGGTTCTGAGAAGGTGAAGAACGGCAGCGCCAGATTCATGAAGCCGTTCTTAAAAGACTCCACCTTCTTGTGTCCCTGAACGATCTTGATGAGCTCCAGACAGACCAGACCTACGACCGCCGACGTGGTGGTCGCTATCGCAGGAATGATCTTCCCAGCTATCAGCTTACTCTGGAGAGAGGGGGAGAGAAGAGAGAGAGATGAGAGAGAGAGGGAGGAGAGGGATAGGGAGAGAGAGAGATAGAGGGAGGAGAGAGATAGAGGAGAGAAGAGATAAGAGAGAGGGAGGAGAGAGAAGAGAGAGGGAGGAGAGAGAAGAGAGAAGGAGGAGAGAGAAGAGAGAAGGAGGAGAGAGAAGGAGGAGAGAGAAGAGAGAGGGAGGAGAGAGGGAGGAGAGAGAAGAGAGAAGAGAGAGGGAGGAGAAGAGAGAGGGAGGAGAGAGAGAAGAGAGAGGGAGGAGAGAGAGAAGAGAGAGGGAGGAGAGAGAGAAGAGAGAGGGAGGAGAGAGAGAAGAGAGAGGGAGGAGAGAGAAGAGAGGGGGAGGAGAGAGAAGAGAGGGAGGAGAGAGAGAGGAGAGGGAGAAGAGAGAGAGAGGAGAGGGAGAAGAGAGAGAGAGGAGAGAGAGAAGAGAGAGAGAAGAGAGGGAGGAGAGAGAGAGAGAAGGAGGAGAGATAAGAGAGAAGGAGGAGAGAGAAGGAGGAGAGAGAAGGAGGAGAGAGAAGAGAGAGGGAGGAGAGAGGGAGGAGAGAGAAGAGAGAAGAGAGAGGGAGGAGAAGAGAGAGGGAGGAGAAGAGAGAGGGAGGAGAGAGAGAAGAGAGAGGGAGGAGAGAGAGAAGAGAGAGGGAGGAGAGAGAGAAGAGAGAGGGAGGAGAGAGAGAAGAGAGAGGGAGGAGAGAGAAGAGAGGGGAGGAGAGAGAAGAGAGGGAGGAGAGAGAGAGGAGAGGGAGAAGAGAGAGAGAGGAGAGGGAGAAGAGAGAGAGAGGAGAGGGAGGAGAGAGAGAAGAGAGAGAGAAGAGAGGGAGGAGAGAGAGAGAAGAGAGGGAGGAGAGAGAGAGAGAAGAGAGAAGAGAGGGAAGAGAGAGAGAAGAGAGATAGAGGGAGGAGAGAGAGAGAAGAGAGATAGAGGGAGGAGAGAGGGAGGAGAGAGGGAGGAGAGAGGGAGGAGAGAGGGAGGAGAGAGGGAGGAGAGAGAGAAGAGAGAGGGAGGAGAGAGAGAAGAGAGAGGGAGGAGAGAGAGAAGAGAGGGGGAGGAGAGAGAAAGGAGAGGGAGAAGAGAGAGAGAGGAGAGGGAGAAGAGAGAGAGAGGAGAGGGAGGAGAGAGAGAGAGAAGAGAGGGAGGAGAGAGAGAGAGAAGAGAGGGAGGAGAGAGAGAGAGAAGAGAGAAGAGGGAGGAGAGAGAGAGAAGAGAGAGGAGAGAGGGAGGAGAGAGGGAGGAGAGAGGGAGGAGAGAGGGAGGAGAGAGGGAGGAGAGAGGGAGGAGAGAGGGAGGAGAGAGGGAGGAGAGAGAGAAGAGAGGGAGGAGAGAGAGAAGAGAGGGAGGAGAGAGAGAAGAGAGGGAGGAGAGAGAGAAGAGAGGGAGGAGAGAGAGAAGAGAGGGAGGAGAGAGAGAAGAGGAGAGAGAGAAGAGGAGAGAGAGAAGAGGAGAGAGAGGAGAGGAGAGAGAGGAGAGAGAAGAGACAGACAGTATATGGTGGTTGCCATGGCAGAATTATCTTTCTGGAGAGGAGTCAGATAGACATCTGAACAGCCTTCTTGGGGCTTGTTTTGCTCCAGGCCTTCGGAGGAAACAGAAAAGCCTGCATCTGAAGTCAAAAGTCTGGTGGAAATGTGACATCAATGGCTGTGTGGAGGGACTTGTCAGTGTGTGAGTGTTCACCCACCTTGTGTCTGTCGGCAGGGGGAATGTGATAGTTCTCTGCTCGTAGGTTGGACGCCGCCACGATGAAGTCCATGTGGAAATTAGAGTCATCATCCTGGAACACAGTCACACAGTTAATCAAACACACAAATGGAAAGGGTTGAGGATGTAAGTATGACAGGACTCGAAAGGTGTTGTAGGTGAGAGTAGAGAGAGTAGAGTAAAGGAGAGAGATTAGAGTAGAGAGTTGAGTAAAGGGAGAGAGATTAGAGTAGAGAGGGTAGAGTAAAGGAGAGAGATTAGAGTAAAGGGAGAGAGATGAGAGTAGAGAGGGTAGAGTAAAGAGAGAGAGAAGAGTAAAGAGAGAGAGTTGAGAGTAGAGAGGGTAGAGTAAAGGAGAGAGAGTTGAGTAAAGAGAGAGAGTTGAGTAAAGAGAGAGAGTTGAGTAAAGAGAGAGAGTTGAGTAAAGAGAGAGAGTTGAGTAAAGAGAGAGAGTTGAGTAAAGAGAGAGAGTTGAGTAAAGAGAGAGAGTTGAGTAAAGAGAGAGAGTTGAGTAAAGAGAGAGAGTTGAGTAAAGAGAGAGAGTTGAGTAAAGAGAGAGAGTTGAGTAAAGAGAGAGAGTTGAGTAAAGAGAGAGAGTTGAGTAAAGAGAGAGAGTTGAGTAAAGAGAGAGAGTTGAGTAAAGAGAGAGAGTTGAGTAAAGAGAGAGAGTTGAGTAAAGAGAGAGAGTTGAGTAAAGAGAGAGAGTTGAGTAAAGAGAGAGAGTTGAGTAAAGAGAGAGAGTTGAGTAAAGAGAGAGAGTTGAGTAGAGGGAGAGAGATGAGGGTAGAGTAAAGGGAGGGGGGTAGAGAGAGATCTGTACCTTCTCAAAGTCGATGGCAGTGAGTTTAAAGTGAGAAGAAGCTTCAGGTCCAGGCAGCAGAGTCTTCAGTTCCTCCAGCCTGTTGTCATCTACACACACACCACGCAGACAGACAGACACACCACGCAGGCAGACACACACACCACGCAGACAGACACACACACCACGCAGACAGACACACACACACACACCACGCAGACACCCCCCCCCCAGACCCAGACACACACCACACACCACGCAGACAGACACACACACCACGCAGACAGACACACACACACACACCACGCAGACAGACACACACACACACACCACGCAGACAGACACACACCACGCAGACAGACACACACACACACCACGCAGACAGACACACACACACACCACGCAGACAGACAGACACACACCACGCAGACAGACAGACACACACCACGCAGACAGACACACACACACCACGCAGACAGACACACACACACACACACACACACACCACGCAGACAGACACACACACACACCACGCAGACAGACACACACACACACCACGCAGACAGACACACACACACCACGCAGACAGACACACACACCACGCAGACAGACACACACACACACCACGCAGACAGACACACACACACCACGCAGACAGACACACACACACCACGCAGACAGACACACCACGCAGACAGACACAAACATAGGAAGGTTAGGCCTACACAGACCGTGTCGATTGGTTTACAGACGAGGAAAGTGACCAATGAGATATGTAGTAGGGTCATCTCAGATGGGAGCTGTCTTCCTAACACATAACAGTCAGTGGTTATTATTCCCTCTTAGGAAGACACTTTAAACAACCGTCTTCAGTCAGAAAGTAACCTGGACGTTTCTCATTCAAGCGTTGGGACACAACTTAATTCAGCAGCAAACACATCGACACCTCACGCCTGCGCTCCAACGGGCTCCTACCGGTTCCTACCGGCTCCTACCGGTCCCCTTTCAACTACTGTTTATACATCCCTACAGGGAGAAGGTTGACTGTCACTAGACCCTATTGTGTTTATACATCACTAGACCTCATTGTGTTTATGCATCCCTACAGGGAGAAGGTTGACTATCACTAGACCCCATTGTGTTTATACATCACTAGACCTCATTGTGTTTATGCATCCCTACAGGGAGAAGGTTGACTGTCACTAGACCCCATTGTGTTTATACATCCCTACAGGGAGAAGGTTGACCGTCACTAGACCCCATTGTGTTTATACATCCCTACAGGGAGAAGGTTGACTATCACTAGACCTCATTGTGTTTATACATCCCTACAGGGAGAAGGTTGACTGTCACTAGACCTCATTGTGTTTATACATCCCTACAGGGAGAAGGTTGACTGTCACTAGACCCCATTGTGTTTATACATCCCTACAGGGAGAAGGTTGACTGTCACTAGACCCCATTGTGTTTATACATCCCTAGACCTCATTGTGTTTATACATCCCTACAGGGAGAAGGTTGACTGTCACTAGACCCCATTGTGTTTATACATCACTAGACCCCATTGTGTTTATACATCACTAGACCCCATTGTGTTTATACATCCCTACAGGGAGAAGGTTGACTGTCACTAGACCCCATTGTGTTTATACATCACTAGACCCCATTGTGTTTATACATCCCTACAGGGAGAAGGTTGACTGTCACTAGACCCCATTGTGTTTATACATCCCTACAGGGAGAAGGTTGACTGTCACTAGACCCTATTGTGTTTATACATCACTAGACCTCATGAGTTTATACATAACTAGACCCCATTGTGTTTATACATCACTAGACCTCATTGTGTTTATACATCCCTACAGGGAGAAGGTTGACCGTCACTAGACCCCATTGTGTTTATACATCACTAGACCTCATTGTGTTTATGCATCCCTACAGGGAGAAGGTTGACTGTCACTAGACCCCATTGTGTTTATACATCACTAGACCCCATTGTGTTTATACATCACTAGACCCCATTGTGTTTATACATCACTAGACCTCATTGTGTTTATACATCCCTACAGGGAGAAGGTTGACTGTCACTAGACCCCATTGTGTTTATACATCACTAGACCCTATTGTGTTTATACATCACTAGACCTCATTGTGTTTATACATCACTAGACCTCATTGAGGTTATACATCCCTACAGGGAGAAGGTTGACTATCACTAGACCCTATTGTGTTTATACATCCCTACAGGGAGAAGGTTGACCGTCACTAGACCCCATTGTGTTTATACATCACTAGACCTCATTGTGTTTATACATCCCTACAGGGAGAAGGTTGACTATCACTAGACCCTATTGTGTTTATACATCCCTACACGGAGAAGGTTGACTGTCACTAGACCCTATTGTGTTTATACATCCCTACAGGGAGAAGGTTGACCGTCACTAGACCCCATTGTGTTTATACATCCCTACAGGGAGAAGGTTGACCGTCACTAGACCCCATTGTGTTTATACATCACTAGACCTCATTGTGTTTATACATCCCTACAGGGAGAAGGTTGACTGTCACTAGACCCCATTGTGTTTATACATCCCTACAGGGAGAAGGTTGACTGTCACTAGACCCCATTGTGTTTATACATCACTAGACCCTATTGTGTTTATACATCACTAGACCTCATTGTGTTTATACATCACTAGACCTCATTGTGTTTATACATCACTAGACCTCATTGAGGTTATACATCCCTACAGGGAGAAGGTTGACTGTCACTAGACCCTATTGTGTTTATACATCACTAGACCCCATTGTGTTTATACATCCCTACAGGGAGAAGGTTGACCGTCACTAGACCCCATTGTGTTTATACATCCCTACAGGGAGAAGGTTGACCGTCACTAGACCCCATTGTGTTTATACATCACTAGACCCCATTGTGTTTATACATCACTAGACCTCATGAGTTTATACATCACTACAGGGAGAAGGTTGACTGTCACTAGACCCCATTGTGTTTATACATCACTAGACCCCATTGTGTTTATACATCACTAGACCTCATGAGTTTATACATCACTACAGGGAGAAGGTTGACTGTCACTAGACCCCATTGTGTTTATACATCACTAGACCCCATTGTGTTTATGCATCCCTACAGGGAGAAGGTTCACTATAACTAGACCCCATTGTGTTTATACATCACTAGACCCCATTGTGTTTATACATCCCTACAGGGAGAAGGTTGACTGTCACTAGACCCCATTGTGTTTATACATCCCTACAGGGAGAAGGTTCACTATAACTAGACCCCATTGTGTTTATACATCACTAGACCCCATTGTGTTTATACATCCCTACACGGAGAAGGTTCACTATAACTAGACCCCATTGTGTTTATACATCACTAGACCCCATTGTGTTTATACATCACTACAGGTAGAAGGTTGACTATCACTAGACCCCATTGTCTGGAGCAGCCTAGACGTTTCCTTTTCAAATAAAATCAATCCCATCCTCACCGACGTTGGCGTTAGCGCTCTGCAGCTCCTGGTCAGAGACGTGGATCTTGACCCCTGACCTGGGGACGAAGGTGGGCACCGATAGGCTGTCCAGGATCTTAGCCACGCCGACACGGTCGGTAGAGCCCTGCATGCCGTACGACTGGGCAAACAAGTTGGCTCCTGACATCACATAGTCCATATGGAGGTGCTAGAGAGAGAGAGAGAGAGGAGACGGTCTCCAACCAGGGACAGGGCGGACGACGGGGACGGGGGGAGACGGGGACGGGGACAGGGGGGGGGGGGGGAGACGGGGACAGGGGGGGAGACGGGGACAGGGGGGGAGACGGGGACAGGGGGGGAGACGGGGACAGGGGGGGAGACGGGGACAGGGGGGAGACTGGGACAGGGGGGAGACTGGGACTGGGGGGGGGACACTGGGACAGGGGGGGAGACGGGGACAGGGGGGGGGGGGGGGGACGGGGACAGGGCGGACGACGGGGACAGGGAGGAGACGGGGACAGGGACGGGGGGGAGACGGGGACAGGGACGGGGGGGAGACGGGGACGGGGACGAGACGGGGACGGGGGGGAGACGGGGACGGGGGGACGGAGACGGGGGGACGGAGACGGGGACGGGGGGGGGAGACGGGGACGGGGGGACGGAGACGGGGACAGAGACAGGGGACGGGGGGACGGAGACAGGGGACGGGGACAGGGGACGGAGACGGGGGACAGAGACGGGGACGGGGACAGGGGACGGGGACAGGGGACGGGGACAGGGGGACGGGGACAGGGGGACGGGGACAGGGGGACGGAGACGGGGACGGAGACAGGGGACGGAGACGGGGACAGGGGACGGAGACGGAGACGGGGACAGGGGACGGGGACAGGGGACGGAGACGGGGACAGGAGACGGGGACAGGGGACGGAGACGGGGACAGGGACAGGGGGGAGACGGGGACAGGGGGGGGGAGACGGGGACAGGGGGGGGGAGACGGGGACAGGGGGGGGGAGACGGGGACAGGGGGGGGGAGACGGGGACAGGGGGGGGGAGACGGGGACAGGGGGGGGGAGACGGGGACAGGGGGGGGGAGACGGGGACAGGGGGGGGGAGACGGGGACAGGGGGGGGGAGACGGGGACAGGGGGGGGGAGACGGGGACAGGGGGGGGGAGACGGGGACAGGGGGGGGGAGACGGGGACAGGGGGGGGGAGACGGGGACAGGGGGGGGGAGACGGGGACAGGGGGGGGAGACGGGGACAGGGGGGGGAGACGGGGACAGGGGGGGGAGACGGGGACAGGGGGGGGAGACGGGGACAGGGGGGGGAGACGGGGACAGGGGGGGGAGACGGGGACAGGGGGGGAGACGGGGACAGGGGGGGGAGACGGGGACAGGGGGGGGGAGACGGGGACAGGGGGGGGAGACGGGGACAGGGGGGGGAGACGGGGACAGGGGGGGAGACGGGGACAGGGGGGGGAGACGGGGACAGGGCGGAGACGGGGTAAAGGACTCACGTTGCTGGTACTGAACTCTAGAGGGTGAGGACATCTCTTTGGACCGGACCAGAAGGGGGCGCCAGAGCTGGTCAGCTGAGAGAAGAGCATTGATATCCGTACAACAAAACCACATTCAAACAGTGTGTGTGTGTGTAACAGTGTGTGTGTGTGTAACAGTGTGTGTGTAACAGTGTGTGTGTAACAGTGTGTGTGTAACAGTGTGTGTGTGTGTGTGTGTGTAACAGTGTGTGTGTGTAACAGTGTGTGTGTGTAACAGTGTGTGTGTGTAACAGTGTGTGTGTGTGTGTGTAACAGTGTGTGTAACAGTGTGTGTGTGTAACAGTGTGTGTGTGTAACAGTGTGTGTGTGTGTGTGTGTAACAGTGTGTGTGTGTGTGTGTGTAACAGTGTGTGTGTGTGTGTGTGTGTGTGTGTAACAGTGTGTGTGTGTGTAACAGTGTGTGTGTGTGTAACAGTGTGTGTGTAACAGTGTGTGTGTAACAGTGTGTGTGTAACAGTGTGTGTGTAACAGTGTGTGTGTGTGTGTGTGTGTAACAGTGTGTGTGTGTAACAGTGTGTGTGTGTAACAGTGTGTGTGTGTAACAGTGTGTGTGTGTGTGTGTGTAACAGTGTGTGTAACAGTGTGTGTGTGTAACAGTGTGTGTGTGTGTGTGTGTGTAACAGTGTGTGTGTGTGTGTGTGTGTAACAGTGTGTGTGTGTATGTGTGTAACAGTGTGTGTGTGTGTGTGTGTGTGTGTGTAACAGTGCTCCATGTACCTGTTCTGGGGGGAAGTTGTGCAGTAGTTGACAGATGTTGTTGCTGTACTGACACTGCCAGTGGTGGCGAGCCCAGATGACACAGTCGGCCCAGCTGTGAGGGCAGTCCGTCACCAAGCTCTTATAGACGGCCTCCAACACCTCTAGCGGCTGGGCTCCAGGCAGCTTCAGGGTCCTCTCCAGGAACTTAGCATCACTAGGTCAGGAAACATCAACACAGCCGATACTAAACTGGTCCAGACGACCTCCAACACCTCATATCTGGGTCGAGTATCAGAACCACGAGACTACGACAACAGAAATAGTTTCAGACGCCACAGAGAGAAGGAGTTCATTGAAAAACCGTATTTGTAACTGATGCATTTCTCTTTGCGGTGGCTCCACACAGAAGACCGGAATAATTATCACCGTGAGCAACTACTGTTCATGTCTCAATCGATCCCCAAAAGGCAATGGGGTTGTCAACTAGTGATTTGACATGAAGATAACATCAGAGATAACACAAACACACGACACAACCACAGCAGGTGGACTTACGTGAGGTACTGCATGGCATTCTCCGAAGGCTGTTTAAACAGACCCTCAAACTCATCACGGGCCCACTGTAGACGAGAGAGAGACGAGAGAGTTACCACACACACTGCATATAGAGGACGTTAGTCCCCCAGGGCCCACTGGAGACGAGGGAGAGAGAGAGACGAGAGAGTTACCACACACACTGCATATAGAGGACGTCAGTCCCCCAGGGCCCACTGGAGACGAGGGAGAGAGAGAGAGACGAGAGTTACCACACACACTGCATATAGAGGACGTCAGTCCCCCAGGGCCCACTGGAGACGAGGGAGAGAGAGAGACGAGAGAGTTACCACACACACTGCATATAGAGGACGTCAGTCCCCCAGGGCCCACTGGAGACGAGGGAGAGAGAGAGACGAGAGTTACCACACACACTGCATATAGAGGACGTCAGTCCCCCAGGGCCCACTGGAGACGAGGGAGAGAGAGAGAGACGAGAGAGTTACCACACACACTGCATATAGAGGACGTCAGTCCCCCAGGGCCCACTGGAGACGAGGGAGAGAGAGACGAGAGAGTTACCACACACACTGCATATAGAGGACGTCAGTCCCCCAGGGCCCACTGGAGACGAGGGAGAGAGAGAGACGAGAGAGTTACCACACACACTGCATATAGAGGACGTCAGTCCCCCAGGGCCCACTGGAGACGAGGGAGAGAGAGAGACGAGAGTTACCACACACACTGCATATAGAGGACGTCAGTCCCCCAGGGCCCACTGGAGACGAGGGAGAGAGAGAGACGAGAGTTACCACACACACTGCATATAGAGGACGTCAGTCCCCCAGGGCCCACTGGAGACGAGGGAGAGAGAGAGACGAGAGAGATACCACACACACTGCATATAGAGGACGTCAGTCCCCCAGGGCCCACTGGAGACGAGGGAGAGAGAGAGACGAGAGAGTTACCACACACACTGCATATAGAGGACGTCAGTCCCCCAGGGCCCACTGGAGACGAGGGAGAGAGAGAGAGACGAGAGTTACCACACACACTGCATATAGAGGACGTCAGTCCCCCAGGGCCCACTGGAGACGAGGGAGAGAGAGAGACGAGAGAGTTACCACACACACTGCATATAGAGGACGTCAGTCCCCCAGGGCCCACTGGAGACGAGGGAGAGAGAGAGACGAGAGTTACCACACACACTGCATATAGAGGACGTCAGTCCCCCAGGGCCCACTGGAGACGAGGGAGAGAGAGAGACGAGAGTTACCACACACACTGCATATAGAGGACGTCAGTCCCCCAGGGCCCACTGGAGACGAGGGAGAGAGAGAGACGAGAGAGTTACCACACACACTGCATATAGAGGACGTCAGTCCCCCAGGGCCCACTGGAGACGAGGGAGAGAGAGACGAGAGAGTTACCACACACACTGCATATAGAGGACGTCAGTCCCCCAGGGCCCACTGGAGACGAGGGAGAGAGAGAGAGACGAGAGTTACCACACACACTGCATATAGAGGACGTCAGTCCCCCAGGGCCCACTGGAGACGAGGGAGAGAGAGAGACGAGAGAGTTACCACACACACTGCATATAGAGGACGTCAGTCCCCCAGGGCCCACTGGAGACGAGGGAGAGAGAGAGACGAGAGAGTTACCACACACACTGCATATAGAGGACGTCAGTCCCCCAGGGCCCACTGGAGACGAGGGAGAGAGAGAGACGAGAGAGTTACCACACACACTGCATATAGAGGACGTCAGTCCCCCAGGGCCCACTGGAGACGAGGGAGAGAGAGAGACGAGAGAGTTACCACACACACTGCATATAGAGGACGTCAGTCCCCCAGGGCCCACTGGAGACGAGGGAGAGAGAGAGACGAGAGTTACCACACACACTGCATATAGAGGACGTCAGTCCCCCAGGGCCCACTGGAGACGAGGGAGAGAGAGAGACGAGAGTTACCACACACACTGCATATAGAGGACGTCAGTCCCCCAGGGCCCACTGGAGACGAGGGAGAGAGAGAGACGAGAGAGTTACCACACACACTGCATATAGAGGACGTCAGTCCCCCAGGGCCCACTGGAGACGAGGGAGAGAGAGAGAGACGAGAGAGTTACCACACACACTGCATATAGAGGACGTCAGTCCCCCAGGGCCCACTGGAGACGAGGGAGAGAGAGAGAGACGAGAGTTACCACACACACTGCATATAGAGGACGTCAGTCCCCCAGGGCCCACTGGAGACGAGGGAGAGAGAGAGACGAGAGAGTTACCACACACACTGCATATAGAGGACGTCAGTCCCCCAGGGCCCACTGGAGACGAGGGAGAGAGAGAGACGAGAGAGTTACCACACACACTGCATATAGAGGACGTCAGTCCCCCAGGGCCCACTGGAGACGAGGGAGAGAGAGAGACGAGAGAGTTACCACACACACTGCATATAGAGGACGTCAGTCCCCCAGGGCCCACTGGAGACGAGGGAGAGAGAGAGACGAGAGTTACCACACACACTGCATATAGAGGACGTCAGTCCCCCAGGGCCCACTGGAGACGAGGGAGAGAGAGAGACGAGAGAGTTACCACACACACTGCATATAGAGGACGTCAGTCCCCCAGGGCCCACTGGAGACGAGGGAGAGACGAGAGAGTTACCACACACACTGCATATAGAGGACGTCAGTCCCCCAGGGCCCACTGGAGACGAGGGAGAGAGAGAGACGAGAGAGTTACCACACACACTGCATATAGAGGACGTCAGTCCCCCAGGGCCCACTGGAGACGAGGGAGAGACGAGAGAGTTACCACACACACTGCATATAGAGGACGTCAGTCCCCCAGGGCCCACTGGAGACGAGGGAGAGAGAGAGAGACGAGAGAGTTACCACACACACTGCATATAGAGGACGTCAGTCCCCCAGGGCCCACTGGAGACGAGGGAGAGAGAGAGACGAGAGAGTTACCACACACACTGCATATAGAGGACGTCAGTCCCCCAGGGCCCACTGGAGACGAGGGAGAGAGAGAGACGAGAGAGTTACCACACACACTGCATATAGAGGACGTCAGTCCTGCTTTGCTCTTGAGTCACTCAAACCCAAACTGCTATGGGACAATGGACAAGTACTCGTCTCCTGTATTGTGTTACCTGCAGGGAGTGTGTGTTACCTGCGCAGGGAGTGTGTGCTACCTGCAGGGAGTGTGTGTTACCTGCGCAGGGAGTGTGTGCTACCTGCAGGGAGTGTGTGTGTGTGTGTGTGTTACCTGCAGTGTGTGTGTGTTACCTGCAGGGTGTGTGTGTGTGTGTGTGTGTTACCTGCAGTGTGTGTGCGTTACCTGCAGGGTGTGTGTGTGTGTGTGTGTGTGTTACCTGCAGGGTGTGTTCGATGGCGTTGGGGAAGTTCTTCAGTGTGCAGATGGGGATGGACTTCTCCGGAGGGTCCTGGGAGGAGCTGTATGACTCTGTCAGGAAGGGGATGACCACCTGGACGTTTCCCTTGGTACCCAGAGTCCCGGACTCTAACAGGGGCTTCCTGTAGTAGACACACCTCCGGTCCATATACATACCTACAGCACAGACAATATGACAAACTAAAAGTATGGCCCTGTACAATCAGTCAACTCAAAAATTAGACATTTTGGCACATAATCTCCGTAACGCAGAAGGAAGTGAAGTGTCCTATTCATGATATATATATATATATATATCTCTATCTATCTATCTATATATATAAATAAATATCTATATATATCTATATATATATAAATAAATATCTATATATATAAATAAATATCTATATCTATATATATAAATAAATATCTATATATATCTATATATAAATAAATATATATATATATATATCTATATATAAATAAATATATATATATATATATCTATATATAAATAAATATCTATATCTATATATCTATATATAAATAAATATATATATATATATATATCTATATATAAATAAATATCTATATCTATATATCTATATATAAATAAATATCTATATCTATATATCTATATATAAATAAATATATATATATATATATCTATATATAAATAAATATCTATATCTATATATCTATATATAAATAAATATATATATATATATAGATACATATTTTTCTCTAAAAAAAGGTTTGTTGTACAATAAAAAAATAAACTCTGCATTTAAAACAGTCAGCGATAATTGAATAAATTCAGGGCTTGTGAAGCTCAAGACAAATATAAGCTTTCCACAACCAGAAAACACACTGATCATTGAATTATTTTATCAAAAATAGTTGAACCTGATTTATTTGAAATAAATCACTGATCTGGCTTTTAATTCTGTTTATAAAAATTCCCCTTTTTGTTGTTGTTGTTATAAATGTCCCCAGAACCTAACGCATAATGTACATTCACTAATAACGTAGCAGGCATTAGGCTATAGAACATCAACACGGGTCTCATTAATATGGAACGCCGTGTGGGTCTTTACGTGTCAAAAAGAGATAAAACATCAAAATAACACTTTGAGTGTCAAAATAAGCTTGTTGACCAATCAGGACCTGAATATGACGTCACATAATACATTTAACGCGTTCATACATGTTTTAGTTATTACACATTGATTACAGCGTCACTCGTATTTCAGGGATTCATCGATACGTCTGCTATACTGATAACAAGTTCAAACAGGTGCCATTAATACAGGTAACGAGTGGAGGACAGAGGAGCCTCTTAAAGAAGAAGTTACAGGTTATTTTCTTACGTAGTTATTACACATTGATTACAGCATCACTCGTATTTCATATGTCACAGGGATTCATCGATACGTCTGCTATGACGCTGGTAAAGTTGTCTCGCTCACCTTCAGTGCTGGTCATTTTAAAAAAGCTAGCTAGCTCATGGAGACAAACAATGTGCTTCCCCAAAAACACAACAAAACAACATCTGTTTCAGTAGCTATAGTTAGCTAGCTATATAGCTAGGTGTCATCATCTAAAATAACCCTAGTTCTTATTTGATTAATGGTGGTCAGACCCATCTATGTGAAGCTAGCCACAATAAGGATTAGCCACAATAGTGGACTTTGCGGTTAGCCTTCAAAATAAAAGTATGTAAATTGACAGTGATACAAATGACAACAAATATAATATTCCCATAATGAAATAGATTGTGCTAAACGAGCTTGGAATGTTATAGAAGAGACAATAATTTGTTAATTTGACGAATATCTGTTGAAATCACACTGGATGTATTAGACTTTAGAAACAACTGAATTGAATTGAGCCACATTTATTGTCAACCGATGTGTATTGAAAACTATCCCAGAGGAAAAACAATACTGCGTGGATGTTTTGGAGTCAAATACCTGATGAGGACGTTGGGAAAGCATATCTTGGGTAGACTGATACCCCATTTCAATGCTTCACATTCCAACCTTGTTTGACATTATCTAGTCTAAATATGGCACGATTCTTCCACCAATTGTAACCTTCTGCGTCACTTTCAAAGAGGTATTTTATTTGGATGGCAAACCACAAATTCCACTATTGTGCCTAATTCTTATTGTGGCTAGCTTCACAACACATAACCCGGTCAGGTCGAGTCTCACTAGCCAGATGAAGCTAGCTGGCTGCTTATAATGTTAGCTTTGGGCAACAGGGTTAAGTAGCTAGCTGTTTATAACATTAGCTTTGAGCAACAGGGTTAAGTAGCTGGCTAGCTATTTATTTTCATGAATTGAAGTTCAATTTCAATAGGTGAACAACAAGTGGCAACCTAGCTAATACTTACTCACAAGGTTTCCTAAATCATTGCTAAGAATAATGAAAATGACTGCAGTTTCTACTGGTCATTGTTTTCAGGCTGGTTGTATTGGTGCTATCTAGCTACCAAGCTAAAGCTAGCAACCAAGCTAAAGCTAGCAACCAAGCTAAAGCTAGCAACCAAGCTAAAGCTAGCAACCAAGCTAAAGCTAGCAACCAAGCTAAAGCTAGCAACCAAGCTAAAGCTAGCAACCAAGCTAAAGCCAGCTACCCCAGAAGTTGCGGTCAAACAAATAATGCCTTATTACCATTGCGGTATTGTAAACACATCGTTCGTGGCCGGTGTGTGCTTGTTTGCAGACTTTTTTGTACAGCTTTGACAGTGCTGCTGATAGTAGTAGCGGCGCTTGTCTTGCACGTGTTAATTCATCACACACACACACACAACATTCTATAATATAATTGTGTTATTTGACGTGTCGAATTAAAACGCTTATTAAAAAAGACCCAAACGGCGTTCCATACATGAACACTCTCTCAAGCCCACGT
Organism: Oncorhynchus clarkii lewisi; assembly: GCF_045791955.1. Taxonomy (NCBI): domain Eukaryota; kingdom Metazoa; phylum Chordata; class Actinopteri; order Salmoniformes; family Salmonidae; genus Oncorhynchus; species Oncorhynchus clarkii. Next base: position 79,410,248 of record NC_092155.1, read on the forward strand.
CCCGGTGAGTAGCTAAAACACGGACTAGACAGCTAGTATAACGGCCTTTGGATAAAATGCTGCTAGCAGTATGTGGTACTGTAACGATGCGCGTAACAGACTGAACATTCATTTCCCAGAACCTATGTTCACACACACACACACACACACACACACACACACACACACACACGTTTTAGTATGGTCTGTTCAGCACGCAATTTGAGTAGTTAAGACAAACAGGATGCATTTATCCTCTGTTACAGCACATAGGGAGTTGAAACTGCTTGTTTTCAGAGAGGAAGTGAGCTCTCATCTTTGCTGTTGTGAGTGGTAGGGGGAGGGGCTTGGGAGAAAGAGGCAAAGCGAGAGGTTTCACTGTCGCCAACATGTGTCAACAATAAGTCCAATGAGTTTCTCTGGGTTTATTTTGGACCTCAGCTTGTCGCCTGCCCCAGCAATCATGTAAACCCCAGAAATATATTAACGCTGTTTTATCATGTAAACCCCAGAAATATCTCACCCTGTTTTACCATGTAAACCCCAGAAATATATATATATATATATATCACCCTGTTTAATCATGTAAACCCCAGAAATATATCACCCTGTTTTATCATGTAAACCCCAGGAATATATATCTCACCATGTTTTATCATGTAAACCCTAGAAATATCTCACCCTGTTTTACCATGTAAACCCCAGAAATATATATATATATATATCACCCTGTTTAATCATGTAAACCCCAGGAATATATCACCCTGTTTTATCATGTAAACCCCAGGAATATATATCTCACCCTGTTTAATCATGTAAACCCCAGAAATATATCACCCTGTTTAATCATGTAAACCCCAGAAATATATCACCCTGTTTTGCCATGTAAACCCCAGAAATATCTCACCCTGTTTTGCCATGTAAACCCCAGAAATATATCACCCTGTTTTATCATGTAAACCCCAGAAATATATCACCCTGTTTTATCATGTGTGGCAGCAACTGGTCCTGAAGAAACAGGAAGTCTATGTTCTACCTCCGTACGTTACACACAGCAACAAATGGGAACAGGAAGTCTTTAGGGCGCGTCTTACGTGCGTCAACGTTGTCCAGAGCGTTGGCGACTCCGTGGAGGCTCTCGAAGAAGTCGTCATCGTAGACTCGCTCGGTGTCGGGCCCGACGCGGTTCTGGTGTCCCGTGATCCGGATGGACGGGTTCATCTGCTTCACCGCCGCCGCCGCCGTCTCGCTCTTCATCTTCGTCACGTCCCACGGCCTGAATACAAACCAAAACACAACCATTTAAACACGCAACACTTTACAAAATAAGTGACTAAAGATGAATAATTACATGGTATCGTCCTCCCTGTATAGGGCACTATGAAATGACCCCAGATCAGTAGTAGGGCACTATAAAGTAAACAGGGTGTCATTAGGAACACATACAATGTCCATAACAGTCAAAACACTGACTGAAGGCCAAGATAAAAGAGATGGGCTTTTCACACATTATATAAAACCTCCTCATGGTACTAGTCTCCTCCTCCTCCTCTCTCACCTGAAGAGGAACTGTCTGTTGAGGTTGGATTTCTCTATGGTGTCCATGTCCGTCACGATGACCTCACCCTCCCCGCTGGCCAATCCAATCATGGCAAAGTTCTTCAGCAGCTCACAGCCAATAGCGCCAGCCCCAACCAGGAAGTAACGTTGTTTAGCCAACTCCTCTTGCAGCTGGGAGCCAAACACAGCGATCTGGCCGTCATAACGGCTGTTTCTCTGGAGAGAGGGAGGGGTTTTATACTTCATAAACAACATGTGTTCTGTATCTGCAGGGTCTGGATGTGTGCGTGTGTGTGAGTGAGTGAGTGGGTTGGTGTGATAAATGAATCATATCGATAATAAAAATAAAAAATATGTGTCATACCCCTACAAGACACAACAGAACTAAATATTTACGCATATGATAATCACGACCCAACCAGCTAGTGTGTGGGGTAGGTGTGTATGTGGGTATGTGGGGTAGGTGTGTGTGTGGGGTATACTCACAGGGGCACAGTCCTCCTCAGTGAGCATGGCTCCTCCCTCTTCCTCAGACAGACACTCCAGAGCATCAAAATACAGCCACTGCATTATGGGCATGAACTTCCCTGTACACGCCTAGGACACACACACACACACACACACACACACACAGTTATAATACTGTACAGCCACTGCATTATGGGCATGAACTTCCCTGTAGGGAGTTGTAGTTCTCATTAAGCAAATATTCAGCGCACAAACATGGTAATGAACTACAATGGACTTTTTCCAGCTCTGAGACTGATCAGAATCTGTCCAAAATAAGATCAATGAGTTTCTTTGGGATTATTTTGGATCTCAGCTTGTCGCCTAACGTCCTGGCTTTGGGACAACGACTTCCATTGTTAGAGACATGAGTATCTCGTCATTATATACAGACAATCTGGACATACACACGTTTACACCTGCTACGGTCGGTTAGATACACACAGACCACATGAGGAATATCTCTGGACGGATACACGTTTACACCTGCTACAGAGAACAGAGATAACGTGAGATGGTAGAGATAATACATAGTTTAGTCAAACAGCTCTGCAGCATCCTTAGTCAGGCTAGTTAGATAGGATGACTAGAGACAGTACAGTACGGGGAGAACAGAGATAACGTGAGATGGTAGAGATAATACATAGTTTAGTCAGACATCTCTGCAGCATCCTTAGTCAGGCTAGCTAAATAGGATGACTCCAGACAGTACAGTACGGCTGCCCAGTGACACGAGCCTACCAGACGAGCTAAACTACTTTCATGCTAGTTTTGAGGCAAATAACACAAAATGAACACCTATGCAAGAATGCTATTCATTGACTACAGCTCAGCGTTCAACACCATAGTGCCCTCAAAGCTCATCTATAAGCTAAGGACCCTGGGACTAAACACCTCCCTCTGCAACTGGATCCTGGGACTAAACACCTCCCTCTGCAACTGGATCCCGGAACTAAACACCTCCCTCTGCAACTGGATCCCGGAACTAAACACCTCCCTCTGCAACTGGATCCCGGGACTAAACACCTCCCTCTGCAACTGGATCCTGGACTTCCTGACGGGCCGCCCCCAGGTGGTGAGGGTAGGTAACACCACATGCGCCACGCTGATCCTCAACACAGGGGCCCCTCAGGGGTGCGTGCTCAGACCCCTCCTGTACTCCCTGTTCACCCATGATTGAGTGGCCAGGCATGACTCCAACACCATCATTAAGTTTGCTGATGACACAACAGTGGTAGGCCTGATCACCGACAACGATGAGACAGCCAATAGGAAGGAGGTCAAAGACCTGACAGTGTGGTGCCAGGACAACAACCTCTCCCTCAATGTGATCAAGACAAAGGAGATGATTGTGGACTACAGGAAAAGGAGGACCGAGAACGCCCCCATTCTCATCGACAGGGCTGCAGTGGAAGCAGGTTGAGAGCTTCAAGTTCCTTGGTGTCCACATCACCAACAAACTATCATGGTCCAAACACACCAAGACAGTTATTCACCTATTCCCCTTCAGGAGACTGAAAAGATTTGGCATGGGTCCTCAGATCCTCAAAAGGTTCTACAGCTGCACCATCGAGAGCATCCTGACTGGTTGCATCACTGCCTGGTTTGGCAACTACTCAGCCTCTGACCGCAAGACACTACAGAAGGTAGTGCGAACAGCCCAGTACATCACTGGGGCCAAGCTTCCTGCCATCCAGGACCTCTATACCAGGTGGTGCCCTAAAAATGATCAAAGACTCCAGCCAACAGTGAGACTGTTCTCTCTGCTACCGCACGGCAAGCGGTACCGGAGCGCTAAGTCTAGGTCCAGGAGGCTTCTAAAACAGCTTCTACTCCCAAGCCATAAGACTCCTGAACAGCTGATCAAATGGCTACCCAGACTACACCCCCCTCTTCTACGCTGCTGCTACTCTGTTATTATCTATGCATAGTCACTTTAATAACGCTACCTACATGTACATATAACTTGTTCTCAACTGGCCTACCTGGTTAAGTAAACGAGAACTTGTTCTCAACTGGCCTACCTGGTTAAATAAAGGTGAAAATAAACCAAAACATGATTCTCTCCCCCACAGTAACAAGGTGTCTGACAACATAAAGAACAGTAGGAACACAGAGAGCAGAAACAGTTCTGACCGGAAACGAGCGGCTCCTTACCTTCAGAACTTCCTGTGCGGCCAGTCCACCAATGAAAGCGTTGAGTGGTGCCAGGTCGCCGGCGGAGACGAAGGCCAGTTTCTTAATGAGCTTGTCATCCAGCTCGTCCACTTTGGCTGACCCCGTCTGGCCGGAGTTAACCTCTTTAGCCAGGGACACCAACTCCTCTCCATCAGCCTGGAACACACAGAAAAGCAGTACATTAAAAGCACTCAAACTTTTTGAATGGCAGCTAAAAAACACTAGGGAAATAGAAAATAAGCTCAACATATTTACTCAGTCACAAGATCCTGCATGAGTTTTCCACAAATAACCAGTCCAATGGAAATGAATGGGATTACCAGTGTGTGTCAGGTAGGGTTGAGCGCTAACCAGATTTACATATCGCCATTCCTTCTATCATCCTTGGATTTACAGTATTACCGGCTTCGTACACAAGGGGGTGCCAGAAAACACACAAAAAGCCCATTGGGTGTCTATTACCAGAAAGATAACATTTGCATAATTAACAGCAAATGTACATGGAGGCTGCTAGCTAAATACGCTAACGTGCACAAACAGAAAAAATATACAAATTGGCAAGACAGGCAGTTCAACTCAGTCATACATAAATAGGTAGGAGCGACCGAAAAATCTAACAGCCATCACAGTGAGGGGCTGCTGCCAACACACAGACTCAAATCTAACAGCCATCACAGTGAGGGGCTGCTGCCAACACACAGACTCAAATCTAACAGTCATCACAGTGAGGGGCTGCTGCCAACACACAGACTAAAATCTAACAGCCATCACACAGACTCAAATCTAACAGCCATCACAGTGAGGGGCTGCTGCCAACAGACTCAAACCTAACAGCCATCACAGTGAGGGGCTGCTGCCAACACAGACTCAAACCTAACAGCCATCACAGTGAGGGGCTGCTGCCAACACACAGACTCAAACCTAACAGCCATCACAGTGAGGGGCTGCTGCCAACACACAGACTCAAATCTAACAGCCATCACAGTGAGGGGCTGCTGCCAACACACAGACTCAAATCTAACAGCCATCACAGTGAGGGGCTGCTGCCAACACACAGACTCAAATCTAACAGCCATCACAGTGAGGGGCTGCTGCCAACACACAGACTCAAATCTAACAGCCATCACAGTGAGGGGCTGCTGCCAACACACAGACTCAAATCTAACAGCCATCACAGTGAGGGGCTGCTGCCAACACACAGACTCAAATCTAACAGCCATCACAGTGAGGGGCTGCTGCCAACACACAGACTCAAATCTAACAGCCATCACAGTGAGGGGCTGCTGCCAACACAGACTCAAATCTAACAGCCATCACAGTGAGGGGCCGCTGCCAACACAGACTCAAATCTAACAGCCATCACAGTGAGGGGCTGCTACCAACACACAGACTCAAATCTCTAGCCACTTTAATAATTAGATGTAATACATGTATCACTAGTCATTTTAAACTATGCCACTTTATGTTTACATACCCTACATTACTCATCTCATTTGTACATACTGTACTCGATACCATCTACTGCATCTTGCCTATGCTGCTCTGTACCATCACTCATTCATATATCCTTATGTACATATTCTTTCATTCCTTTACACTTGTGTGTATAAGACAGTAGTTGTGAAATTGTTAGGTTAGATTACTTGTTAGATATTACTGCATTGTCAGAACTAGAAGCACAAGCATTTCGCTACACTCACATTAACATCTGCTAACCATGTGTATGTGACAAATAAAATATGAAATGAACAGTACTGTCTCTGGAGCAGCATGTGTACACGCTGTGTGTGTGTGCAAAGAAATCAAGATATTGGCATCTGTACAGGGAACTCATCCAAAGGGCTTTGACTTCCCAAACGCGGCAGACAGCCAACCTTCCCAAACGCGGCAGACAGCCAACCTTCCCAAACGCGGCAGACAGCCAACCTTCTCAAACGCGGCAGACAGCCAACACACTAGGATGCCCAGTCACCTTGTTAATTCAGACACTTAGATAACTAGCAAGTTAAACTTACGGGCCGCATTAATGCAGAAGTCTGCGTTTTTTCACACAAGGGAAAAAAATAAAGCATAAGAAGTTACTAAGCTTGACGCACCGGTGTTTGGGAAGCCTGCTGTTTCCTCTGGTAGCTGTGTAGAGCCTGGAAGCCCAGGTACAAAGGTGTGTATGTATACAGGTGTGTGTGTGTGTGTGTGTTTGTGTGTGTGTGTATACAGGTGTGTGTGTGTGTGTGTACCTGGCACCAGGGCTTGGGCAGCCTGCTGTGTTTCCTCTGGTAGCTGTGTAGAGCCTGGAAGCCCAGGTGAAGCTGTCCTGGTCGCTCAAACTTAGCAAAGTCTGTCAGCACAAACTCTGGCTCTGCCATGGACGCAGTCAGGGGTTTCTACAGAGAGGGGGGAGGAGAGAACGACAGGGATAAGAGCCAGAGGAAGAGCAGCGTCCGGCTAGTAGTTGACAGGATAACTACTTGTGGAAAAGCCATATGCATTCAGATGGGAAATTACAAGAGTCCCAGTAACAGAGGCTGTGTTGCCCCACCCTGTTTATTTGTTGAACACTAACACTTGGTCTTTTGACCAATCAGATCAACTCTTGTACATAATAAGGGCCAATGATCAGAATTGGACTGCTTGTGTAAACGCAGACAAAAAAAAATGTTCTAATGAGAACCACCACATGTTCAAAAATGATCCACCAAGTACCTGGCCATCGACACCATGACGACAATGTGGAGGTACTTACGAAGACCACCTTCTGGGGCATCTTGACCTGAGAGACGATGCCGCCCCTGACGTAGTCGGCGAAACCTGTGGTGTCACAGATACTGAAGGTGTAGGGGCCTGGACGGAGAGAGGGACGGAGAGATGGATGAATGGAAGAGAATGCCTTTAGAAGATGCAGCCCGGTTCCCGGTGACCGCGGCAGCAGCCCGGTTCCCGGTGACCGCGGCAGCAGCCCGGTTCCCGGTGACCGCGGCAGCAGCCCGGTTCCCAGTGACCGCGGCAGCAGCCCGGCTCCCGGTGACCGCGGCAGCAGCCCGGCTCCCGGTGACCGCGGCAGCAGCCCGGCTCCCGGTGACCGCGGCAGCAGCCTGGTTCCAGTACTGTTTGAGCAGACTAGCCACCTCCTATGTCATTGCCACGCCAGTACTAAGTCATGTTAATGGCGCTATTTCCCAACCCACGACGACACAAACTGACGGGTATCCTGGGAAGCAGGTTTGAGTAGTTTGCGAGGTAACTTTGGCCATCCGAGTTCAACTCGGGTTAAACGGTCATACGAAAGTGGTTCACCTTTCAGCCGGGAAAGATTCAATGGCAACGCATGCTTCAGATTTAAATCGCTCTGGTGCAGCAGGCAAACTCACAGCTAACTCCACTATACTGAATAAAAGGACAGCCGCGGGTTGAGGACCAACTAAAGAACAGCCGCGTGTTGGGGACCAACTAAAGAACAGCCGCGTGTTGGGGACCAACTAAAGAACAGCCGCGTGTTGGGGACCAACTAAAGAACAGCCGCGTGTTGGGGACCAACTTAAGGACAGCCGCGTGTTGAGGACCAACTTAAGGACAGCCGCGTGTTGAGGACCAACTTAAGGACAGCCGCGTGTTGAGGACCAACTTAAGGACAGCCGCGTGTTGGGGACCAACTTAAGGACAGCCGCGTGTTGAGGACCAACTTAAGGACAGCCGCGTGTTGAGGACCAACTTAAGGACAGCCGCGTGTTGAGGACCAACTTAAGGACAGCCGCGTGTTGGGGACCAACTTAAGGACAGCCGCGTGTTGAGGACCAACTTAAGGACAGCCGCGTGTTGAGGACCAACTTAAGGACAGCCGCGTGTTGAGGACCAACTTAAGGACAGCCGCGTGTTGGGGACCAACTTAAGGACAGCCGCGTGTTGAGGACCAACTTAAGGACAGCCGCGTGTTGAGGACCAACTTAAGGACAGCCGCGTGTTGGGGACCAACTTAAGGACAGCCGCGTGTTGAGGACCAACTTAAGGACAGCCGCGTGTTGGGGACCAACTTAAGGACAGCCGCGTGTTGAGGACCAACTTAAGGACAGCCGCGTGTTGAGGACCAACTTAAGGACAGCCGCGTGTTGAGGACCAACTTAAGGACAGCCGCGTGTTGAGGACCAACTTAAGGACAGCCGCGTGTTGAGGACCAACTTAAGGACAGCCGCGTGTTGGGGACCAACTTAAGGACAGCCGCGTGTTGAGGACCAACTTAAGGACAGCCGCGTGTTGAGGACCAACTTAAGGACAGCCGCGTGTTGAGGACCAACTTAAGGACAGCCGCGTGTTGAGGACCAACTTAAGGACAGCCGCGTGTTGAGGACCAACTTAAGGACAGCCGCGTGTTGAGGACCAACTTAAGGACAGCCGCGTGTTGAGGACCAACTTAAGGACAGCCGCGTGTTGAGGACCAACTTAAGGACAGCCGCGTGTTGAGGACCAACTTAAGGACAGCCGCGTGTTGAGGACCAACTTAAGGACAGCCGCGTGTTGAGGACCAACTTAAGGACAGCCGCGTGTTGAGGACCAACTTAAGGACAGCCGCGTGTTGAGGACCAACTTAAGGACAGCCGCGTGTTGAGGACCAACTTAAGGACAGCCGCGTGTTGAGGACCAACTTAAGGACAGCCGCGTGTTGAGGACCAACTTAAGGACAGCCGCGTGTTGAGGACCAACTTAAGGACAGCCGCGTGTTGAGGACCAACTTAAGGACAGCCGCGTGTTGAGGACCAACTTAAGGACAGCCGCGTGTTGAGGACCAACTTAAGGACAGCCGCGTGTTGAGGACCAACTTAAGGACAGCCGCGTGTTGAGGACCAACTTAAGGACAGCCGCGTGTTGAGGACCAACTTAAGGACAGCCGCGTGTTGAGGACCAACTTAAGGACAGCCGCGTGTTGAGGACCAACTTAAGGACAGCCGCGTGTTGAGGACCAACTTAAGGACAGCCGCGTGTTGAGGACCAACTTAAGGACAGCCGCGTGTTGAGGACCAACTTAAGGACAGCCGCGTGTTGAGGACCAACTTAAGGACAGCCGCGTGTTGAGGACCAACTTAAGGACAGCCGCGTGTTGAGGACCAACTTAAGGACAGCCGCGTGTTGAGGACCAACTTAAGGACAGCCGCGTGTTGAGGACCAACTTAAGGACAGCCGCGTGTTGAGGACCAACTTAAGGACAGCCGCGTGTTGAGGACCAACTTAAGGACAGCCGCGTGTTGAGGACCAACTTAAGGACAGCCGCGTGTTGAGGACCAACTTAAGGACAGCCGCGTGTTGAGGACCAACTTAAGGACAGCCGCGTGTTGAGGACCAACTTAAGGACAGCCGCGTGTTGAGGACCAACTTAAGGACAGCCGCGTGTTGAGGACCAACTTAAGGACAGCCGCGTGTTGAGGACCAACTTAAGGACAGCCGCGTGTTGAGGACCAACTTAAGGACAGCCGCGTGTTGGGGACCAATGAAATCAGATTTCCTTCCTTGCAATGATTGCATCATCATCCCTTCATTAGAGGAAGAGGACTGACTTACATATTGTAATGTTAAAATAGGACTCACCCAGGGTCTTGATTTCTACTGGCTGGCAGCCGTTGAGCTCCGTCATGCCCTGGACCTCGGTGAAGGTCACGAAGTCTCCGCTTTCAAACCCGTGGCGAGCCTCGTCTAGACACGTCACCACGCCTGAAGCGTCCTACACACACACACACACACACACACACACACACGAGAGATTGAGATGACTAGGGGCGTCTTACACCGACAAGAGAAGAGAGGGGGATTTGATAGGCACAAAATGTCCCCTACAAAGACAGAGAAACTACTCTGAAGCAGGTATGAGTCAGCACAACATAGAAAACCTAGATGAGTGGTAATCAGATATGATCTATCTAGTAGGATACCAGCTTGGGTGATGACAGCACTCAGGGTGTAGGATCTAGGGCGTAGGGATCTAGGGCACTAACCTTGGTGATCATGGAGATCATAGCAGAGAGAGGCTGCTCTCCGTTGGTATCGATCACCAGCATCTCCTCTCCGAAGTCGCAGAAGAGCTGTCCGAAGAGTCCCCGTGTGTCAGCGATCACCAGCTTGATGCCGTTACTGTGACAGAAGTCTCCAACACGCTGCTGCTCTTCTAGAGGGGAGTTGGTCAGGACCACAACCTACAACACAGAGACACGTTATCACACGCGCTATAGTACACGACATTAAAGGAACTAATGATTGTGCCCCTGCTCTTCCCTAATGATGACGGTGTGTTCAGTCTGTCGCGTGTAGAATATCTTAAGCCTATTCATTGGTGATGGGCCCTGCTTTTCCAAAGTTGCAAGATATTGAAGGCCAAGAAATTGCTAGATGCAGCATTTGATTGCCGATTGATAGGCCTAGTGCACGGTTCTTGACTGTCAGCCTGGTGGCCGACCTGCCAATACCGTTCCCCTCGCCTCGCTCTAAGTCCCTCGCGATGAAGGATGCGTTTGTGTGTTCTTGGAAGTAACTAAATCACTGTTCTCCCATTCCCCAAAAAATCCTTAATCTTAGGAGTTGATTCTTAGCGGAATCTAATCTTGACACTCAGAAATTTGCTCTTCACCGTTAACAGTTGGACAAACAGCAGAGGAAGGCAAGCAACGGCAGCGAAGTCCTGTACAGCAACACTTTGGTTAAAGTGAGAGGTTAAATGAGAAGGAAATAGCCTTATAGTTGGAGTTGAGGTACAGTAGAGGTCGTGCAGGTCAGTAACGGGCGTTGTGAATTCACATGGAATTGTACTTCATTTTATTTTATCACACAACACCAGTCAATGATTTAAAAAAAAAATCTTTATTTTTTAAAAGTATTTTCTACATTGTAGAATAATAGTGAAGACATCAAAACTATGAAATAACACATATGGAATCATGTAGTAACCAAAAAAAGTGTTAAACCAATCAAAATATGAGTTTCTTCAAAGTATCCACCCTTTTGCCTTGATGAAAGCTTTGCACACTCTAGGCATTCTCTCAACCAGAATCACCTGGAATGCTTATTCAACAGTCTTGGAGATCCCACATATGCTGAGTACTTGTTGGCTGCTTTTCCTTCACTCTGCGGTCCAACTCATCCCAAACCATCTCAATTGGGTTGAGGTCGGGTGATTGTGGAGGCCAGGTCATCTGATGCAGCACTCCATCACTCTCCTTCTTGGTCGAATAGACCTTACACAGCCTGGTAGTGTGTTGTGTCATTGTCCCGTTGAAAAACAAATGATAGTGGGACTAAGCGTAAAGCAGATGGGATGGTGTATCGCTGCAGAATGCTGTGGTAGCCATGCTGGTTAAGTGTGCCTTGAATTCTAAATAAATCCCAGACATGGTCACCAGCAAAGCACCTCCACACCATAACACCTCCTCCTCCATGCTTCACGGTGGGAAATACACATGCAGAGATCATCCGTTCACCCACACCGCGTCTCACAAAGACACGGCGGACGGAACCAAAAATCTCCAATTTGGACTCATCAGACCAAAGGACAAATTTCCACCGGTCTAATGTCCATTGCTCGTGTTTCTTGGCCCAAGCAAGTCTCTTCTGATTGGTGTCCTTTAGTAGTGGTTTCTTTGCAGCAATTCAACCACAAAGGCCTGATTCACAGTCTCCTCTGAACAGTTGATGTTGAGATGTGTCTGTTACTTGAACTCCGTGAAGCATTTAATTGTGCTGCAATTTCTGAGGCTGGTAACTCTAATGAACTTATCCTCTGCAGCAGAGTTAACTCTGGGTCTTCCTTTCCTGTGGCGGTCCTCATGAGAGCCAGTTTCATCATAGCACTTGATGGTTTTTGCGACTGCACTTGAAGAAACTTTCAAAGTTCTTAATTTTCCATATTGACTGACCTTCATGTCTTAAAGTAACGATGGACTGTCGTTTCTCTTTGCTTATTTGAGCTGTTCTTACCATAATATGGACTTGGTCTTTTACCAAATAGGGCTATCCTCTGTATACCACCCCTACCTTGTCACAACACAACTGATTGGCTCATACGCATTAAGAAGGAAAGAAATTCCACAAATTAACTTTTAACAATGCACACCTGTTAATTGAAATGCATTCCATGTGACTACCTCATGAAGCTGGTTGAGAGAATGCTAAGAGTGTGCAAAGCTGTCATCAAGGCAAAGGGTGGCTATTTGAAGAATCTCAAATATAAAATATATTTAGATTTGTTAACCTCTTGAACCTATAGGGGCGCTGTGTCATTATTGGATAAAAAGACGTGCCCGTTTTAAGCACAATATTTTGTCACGACATGATTCCATATGTGTTATTTCCTAGTGTTGATGTCTTCACTATTATTCTACAATGTAGAAAATAGTAAAAATAGAGAAAAACCCTGGAATGAGTCGACGTGTCCAGACTTTTGACTGGTACTGCACCCGTGCACACACGCACTTATTTAGACCGGTTAAATGGTTAAGAAAAATGGACAATTTGCCACATCCCTCCTCTAGACTACAGTATACACAGTTATTATTTTAGTGGTTCCAGCTCCATCTCTTCTACATACTTTATATCTAGCTAGCTAGCTACCATTGAACCCAGTTGGTTGGCTTTAGCTACCCGCAGACTCATACTACAGCATTTCATGCTATGACAATCCGTCTGAACTGTAGCTACTCTATGGGATTATGGTTAATTGTTTGGCTAGGTAGCTACATGTCGAAACAAAAGACACTACTTGGCCAGATGATTACTTGACCAGTTAGCTAACTTGATGGGTGACCAAAAAGCTGGTCACTCACCCACTCTTCCAATGACACGGCGTCCTCCCAGGTAACATTAGGCTCTGTGGCTCTGTGTTTATAGCTTGATAATTAGCTACATAACGATATGCTAGCCTATTAGCCACGTTATGACGGACTCGTGATCTTTGACCTCGCTAGTTTAACTCTATTGACATTCCCAGCCTTAATTTACATTCCTCCGTAACCCAAACGGGTGGAGGCAGCAAACCATGTACCAGACCAGCTGGGATTTACAACCCGACAGCAAACATTTTAGGGTCTAGCAAGAAATGTATTGGTGAATCTATTCTGCCAGCGATGACTTACTGAACATCATGGAATTTTGAGTCAAATAAAACATATTTTTTTAAAACCTCTTATTATGTTGGTTTTGTAGCATGAACTGGGAATTTTATATTTTTGACTGATATGATTATTTCATATGTGAAAGGTAGTTAAAACGCTGTCAGTTCCACTTTAACTAGGTAAGGGGGTTGATGGGTAACAGTTTTACCTGGAACTGAGTCAGGTAATCGTCGATGAGGACTCCAGTGTAGGCTACTACAGGTACATAGCTGTTGAGTTCAGCCAGGCGAATCCGAGACACCTCAGCCCTGTTCTTCCCCAGGTCCTTCTCACGCAGGTAGAACTGGAGACAGGAGAGAGAGAACGTTACTACAGAGATGGGTCCTCCTCACGCAGGTAGAACTGGAGACAGGAGAGAGAGAACGTTACTACAGAGATGGGTCCTCCTCACGCAGGTAGAACTGGAGACAGGAGAGAGAGAACGTTACTACAGAGATGGGTCCTCCTCACGCAGGTAGAACTGGAGACAGGAGAGAGAGAACGTTACTACAGAGATGGGTCCTCCTCACGCAGGTAGAACTGGAGAGAGAACATTACTACAGAGATGGGTCCTCCTCACGCAGGTAGAACTGGAGAGAGAACGTTACTACAGAGATGGGTCCTCCTCACGCAGGTAGAACTGGAGAGAGAACGTTACTACAGAGATGGGTCCTCCTCACGCAGGTAGAACTGGAGACAGGAGAGAGAACATTACTACAGAGATGGGTCCTCCTCACGCAGGTAGAACTGGAGACAGGAGAGAGAGAACGTTACTACAGAGATGGGTAGGAGCACCATTGGCAGTGATTACAGCTGTGAGTGTTTCTGGGTAAGTAGTATAATAATAGTCTCTAAGAGCTTTCCACACCTGGATTGTGCAACATTTGCCCATTATTATTTTCTAAATTCTTCAAGCACTGTCAATTGGCTGTTGATTATTGCGAGACAACCATTTTCAGCTCTTGCGTAGATTTGGCCTTGTGTAGATTTGACCTTGTGTAGATTTGGCCTTGTGTTTTAGGTTATTGTCCTGCTGAAATGTCAATTCATCTCCCAGTGTCTGGTAGAAAGCAGACAACCAGGTTTTCTTCTAGGATTTTGCCTGTACTTAGCACCATTCCATTAAGTTTTTTTTTTTTCCTGAAAACTGCCGCCCTTAATGGTTACAAGCATACCCATAACATGATGCAGTCACCATTATGCTTGAAAATATGGAGAGTGGCAACCAGTATTGTGTTGTATTTTTCACAAACATAACACTTTGTGAATTGCTTTGACACATTGTTTTGCAGAATATCTTTAGTTCCTGGTTGCAAACAGGATGTACATGGAGCTAAATAACAAACAATGTGACTGGACCTGACAACATAGCCAGTGATTAAAACACTCCCATACTGGGACTGAGTGGCCCACGCAGAAGGAGAGGAGAGAGAGAGAGAGAGAGGATGCAGAACGAGAGGAGAGAGAGAGAGAGGATGCAGAACGAGAGGAGAGAGAGAGAGAGGATGCAGAACGAGAGGAGAGAGAGAGAGAGGATGCAGAACGAGAGGAGAGAGAGAGGATGCAGAACGAGAGGAGAGAGAGAGGATGCAGAACGAGAGGAGAGAGAGAGAGAGAGGATGCAGAACGAGAGGAGAGAGAGAGAGGATGCAGAACGAGAGGAGAGAGAGAGAGGATGCAGAACGAGAGGAGAGAGAGAGGATGCAGAACGAGAGGAGAGAGAGGCCCCGTAGTGTACCTGTGAGGAGAGGTCTCTCCACTCGGCCTGTCCCTGGTCGTGCAGGGTAACACTCTTCACTCCTCCCAGGATGACGTTCTTAGCGATCTCCACGCCCAGCCCTCTCAGCCCTGAGACCAGGACGTTGGAGCTTTGCATGCGCTTCATAGCATCATGGCCCAACACGTAGCTATGGAGGAGAGAATACAGGCTTTATAAGACTACATAACACCTCTATAACACTACGTCAGCCCTGAGACCAGGATGTTGGAGCTCTGCATGCGTTTCATAGCATCATGGCCCAACACATAGCTATGGAATAGAGAATACAGGCTTTATAAGACTACATAACACCTCTATAACACTACGTCAGCCCTGAGACCAGGATGTTGGAGCTCTGCATGCGTTTCATAGCATCACGGCCCAACACGTAGCTATGGAATAGAGAATACAGGCTTTATAAGACTACATAACACTATTCTCTATTCCATAGAGAATACAGGCCAGGGTTCTTCCTGGATGACAAAGGGGCTTAGGTGGGTGGGCGTGGCCAGTCTGGCTGATTATGTTTTTTTTAAACAAATTAGAGGAGCCTATCCTGGTGGTGAAGAGAAATGTTTCCATTTGTAAGTACAGTTCCTGGAATTCTACACATTTTCCCATGTCTAATGCTACAGTGGATTCAGAAAGTATGTACACCCCTTGACTGTTTCCACTTCCCGTTGCATTGTGGGATTAAAATGGATTTCTACAAAATCATTTGAAAGCGATCTACAAAAAAATACTCTAATGTCAGTGGGGGGGGGGGGGGGGGGATGTAAACATTTGCAGAAATAATTTAATGGAAAATAATATATATCTCGATTAAGTTAAATATTGAACCCCATGAGTCAATACATTAGAATCATCTTTGGCAGCGATTAAAGCTGTGAGTGTTTCTGAGTACGTCTCTAAGCTTTCTTTTTAAAATTATTTAAGTTCTCAAGCTGGTTGCTGATCATTGCTAGACAGACATTTTCAAGTCTCGCAACAGATTTTCCAGACGATTCAAGTCAAAAACTGTAACTAGGCCACTCAGGAACATTCAATGTCATCTTGGTAAGTAACTCCAGTTTAGATTTGGCCTTGTGTTTTAGGTTACTGTCCTGCTGAAAGGTGGATTTGTCTCCCAGTGTGTGGTGGACAGCAGACTGAATAATGGTGCCTGTCAGTGTGTTCAGACATCCCACAGGTCCTACTAACACCCCCCAGGTCCTACTAACACCCCCCACACACAGGGGGAGTCCCCTGCAGCTGTTTCCTCTTCAGACAGTTGCTATATTTCTGGTCAATTGCACATAAAATCATGATAAAAAATAAATAAATTGCGAACCAAAATAAACTAAAACGCAACCAATCAAAAATGTGTTGTCGCACTGCCAGCTCAAACGGTCAGACTATTTTGGTCTCAGTATCCAACCTCGTCACAAGTTCTACTGGATGCTCTCACGAGTCTTCCCAAGTACCCCCAGGTTGACTGTGTTATTGGGCTATAGATACGGTACTTACAGCTGTCTGGAGTACAGGCCTTCGTCGATCTCAGCATCATTGCCATTCTTAGCCATGCCCTGGGGAAAACAACAGGAGTGAGAACCAGTCCCACACACACGACTGCCAGACAGATCAGTGAAAACAGACAGAGGAGCAGTGTGTGTGTGTGTACGTACGTTGGTGGGTGTGTGAGACAGTTCAGTTCTGACAGAGTTAGAGGAGGAGCAGTGAGATCCCGTCTTCGTCTCGGAGTCTGACACGCGACGCTTCTTGGACAGCGGCGAGCTGGACATCTGAAAACACACACACACATAGCTGAGTATAGAGCACACACAAAATTTAAATCAAATGTATTTATGAAGCCCTTCGTACATCAGCTGATATCTCAAAGTGCTGTACAGAAACCCAGCCTAAAACCCCAAACAGCAAGCAATGCAGGTGTAGAAGCACAACTGAGTATACAGCACACACAGCTGAGCATATGCCACACACACACACACACAGCTGAGTATACAGCACACACAGCTGAGTATACAGCACACACAGCTGAGTATACAGCACACACAGCTGAGTATACAGCTCACACAGCTGAGTATACAGCTCACACAGCTGAGTATACAGCTCACACAGCTGAGTATACAGCTCACACAGCTGAGTATACAGCTCACACAGCCGAGTACACAGCTGAGTACACAGCTCACACAGCTGCGCTGGTAAAACAGCTGACATAAGTGGTCCTAACAGGACTGACACTGACACTGACACGCTGCAACACAGGACAGTTCCACTGACACGCTGCAACACAGGACAGTTCCACTGACACGCTGCAACACAGGACAGTTCCACTGACACGCTGCAACACTGGTCAGTTCCACTGACACGCTGCAACACTGGTCAGTTCCACTGACACGCTGCAACACTGGTCAGTTCCACTGACACGCTGCAACACTGGTCAGTTCCACTGACACGCTGCAACACAGGACAGTTCCACTGACACGCTGCAACACTGGTCAGTTCCACTGACACGCTGCAACACTGGACAGTTCCACTGACACGCTGCAACACTGGTCAGTTCCACTGACACGCTGCAACACTGGCCAGTTCCACTGACACGCTGCAACACTGGTCAGTTCCACTGACACGCTGCAACACTGGCCAGTTCCACTGACACGCTGCAACACTGGTCAGTTCCACTGACACGCTGCAACACTGGTCAGTTCCACTGACACGCTGCAACACTGGTCAGTTCCACTGACACGCTGCAACACTGGTCAGTTCCACTGACACGCTGCAACACAGGACAGTTCCACTGACACGCTGCAACACTGGTCAGTTCCACTGACACGCTGCAACACTGGCCAGTTCCACTGACACGCTGCAACACTGGCCAGTTCCACTGACACGCTGCAACACTGGCCAGTTCCACTGACACGCTGCAACACTGGCCAGTTCCACTGACACGCTGCAACACTGGTCAGTTCCACTGACACGCTGCAACACTGGCCAGTTCCACTGACACGCTGCAACACTGGCCAGTTCCACTGACACGCTGCAACACTGGTCAGTTCCACTGACACGCTGCAACACTGGTCAGTTCCACTGACACGCTGCAACACTGGCCAGTTCCACTGACACGCTGCAACACTGGTCAGTTCCACTGACACGCTGCAACACTGGCCAGTTCCACTGACACGCTGCAACACTGGCCAGTTCCACTGACACGCTGCAACACTGGTCAGTTCCACTGACACGCTGCAACACTGGTCAGTTCCACTGACACGCTGCAACACTGGCCAGTTCCACTGACACGCTGCAACACTGGTCAGTTCCACTGACACGCTGCAACACTGGTCAGTTCCACTGACACGCTGCAACACTGGTCAGTTCCACTGACACGCTGCAACACTGGTCAGTTCCACTGACACGCTGCAACACTGGCCAGTTCCACTGACACGCTGCAACACTGGTCAGTTCCACTGACACGCTGCAACACTGGTCAGTTCCACTGACACGCTGCAACACTGGTCAGTTCCACTGACACGATCTAGCAAATATTTGTTTAAATAACAACACTCAAAAATACTTGACCATGGTGTGTACACCGATTTAGTAGATGACACCTTGTTGTGCAATGAGCCTGTCTGGCTAAGACCTCAACAAGCCCTCGTCTGACCAGGTAATGTCAATGGGTAGGAGTAATGGAGGCCTGTAGGGCTGATGTAAAACCAGAACAAGAAACTCACAACAGTCTGTGCCTACAGAACAAGTAACTGAAAACAGTCTGTGCCTACAGAACAAGAAACTGAAAACAGTCTGTGCCTACAGAACAACTGAAAATAGTCTGTACCAACAGAACAAGTAACTGAAAACAGTCTGTGCCTACAGAACAAGTAACTGAGAACAGTCTGTGCCTACAGAACAACTGAAAACAGTCTGTACCAACAGAACAAGGACTGATGGTGTCTGTCTACACATCTACACTTCTCGAGTACAACACCCTCCAACTACCCCTCCCTCCATCTATCCCTCTTGATCCCTCACTCCCTCCCTCCATCCATCTATCCCTCACTCCCTCCCTCATCCATCTATCACTCACTCATCCATCTATCACTCACTCACTCCCTCCCTCCCTCATCCATCTATCACTCCCTCTATCACTCACTCATCCATCTATCACTCACTCCCTCCCTCATCCATCTATCACTCACTCCCTCCCTCATCCATCTATCACTCACTCCCTCCCTCATCCATCTATCACTCACTCCCTCATCCATCTATCACTCACTCCCTCATCCATCTATCACTCACTCCCTCCCTCATCCATCTATCACTCACTCCCTCCCTCCCTCCCTCATCCATCTATCACTCACTCCCTCATCCATCTATCACTCACTCCCTCTCTCCCTCATCCATCTATCACTCACTCCCTCTCTCCCTCATCCATCTATCACTCACTCCCTCTCTCCCTCATCCATCTATCACTCACTCCCTCCCTCCCTCCCTCATCCATCTATCACTCCCTCCCTCCCTCATCCATCTATCACTCACTCCCTCCCTCATCCATCTATCACTCACTCCCTCATCCATCTATCACTCACTCCCTCCCTCCCTCCCTCATCCATCTATCACTCCCTCCCTCCCTCATCCATCTATCACTCACTCCCTCCCTCCCTCCCTCATCCATCTATCACTCACTCCCTCCCTCATCCATCTATCACTCCCTCCCTCCCTCATCCATCTATCACTCCCTCTATCACTCCCTCCCTCCCTCATCCATCTATCACTCCCTCCCTCCCTCATCCATCTATCACTCCCTCCCTCCCTCATCCATCTATCACTCCCTCCATACATCTATCACTCACTCCCTCCCTCATCCATCACTCACTCCCTCCCTCATCCATCACTCACTCCCTCCCTCATCCATCACTCACTCCCTCCCTCACTCCCTCATCCATCTATCACTCACTCCCTCATCCATCTATCACTCACTCCCTCATCCATCTATCACTCACTCCCTCATCCATCCATCCCTCACTCCCTCATCCATCCATCCCTCACTCCCTCATCCATCCATCCCTCACTCCCTCATCCATCCATCCCTCATCCATCCATCCCTCACTCCCTCATCCATCCATCCCTCACCCATCCATCCCTCACTCCCTCACCCATCCATCCCTCACTCCCTCATCCATCCATCCCTCACTCACTCCCTCATCCATCCATCCCTCACTCACTCCCTCATCCATCCATCCCTCACTCCCTCATCCATCCATCCCTCACTCCCTCATCCATCCATCCCTCACTCCCTCATCCATCCATCCATCCCTCCCTCATCCATCCATCCCTCCCTCATCCATCCATCCCTCACTCCCTCATCCATCCATCCCTCACTCCCTCATCCATCCATCCCTCACTCCCTCATCCATCCCTCACTCCCTCATCCATCCCTCACTCCCTCATCCATCCCTCACTCCCTCTATCCTTCCATCTACTAGAGGTCATTGAATCCTTCTCATCCAGGGCGGTGAGAGTTTTCTAGGCGAGCAGCTACACTGGCCTCTAGCCAATCCCAATGTGATAAAACACGGACAAGCCTGGCCCTGGGAACGGATATGAATAACGGCATTATCAGTTCCTTCCAGACGCAGTGAGAGCGAGTAACAGCAAGGCGTGTTGTTTATGTTACGGTATTGTTTACTATACTATAGGAAATGGCTGCCCTGACTTTTCCAGTATTGTTTATCATCTGTAAGACCACACCCCATCTCTGCCTCAAACACTGTAAAAACGCTGATTCATTAACCTTTTGCTGCAGTGAACTATAGGGGTGCAACACTTCACAATGCCTCGTGGTTGGGGGGGGGGGGCTGTAACCATGGCCGTATAGAGCGACAGGATACAAACATAAAACGCTATTTAACTCTAGCATGTCAGGTTATTGATGACAGTGTAGCCATCACACCAGGAAACGAAACCTAAAGAGAATGGTTAAAGTTTGTTTACAAAGAAAATCACAGTCCATTATTATTTCTAGAAGTAGAGACGTAATAAAAATGTCGTAGCTACACATTCCAAAACAGGTTACCAGCACATACAAAAAACGTCTAAAAACGATGAATGAGTGTACCGGTAAATAGCGATCAAGCAATTAGATACCACTCATTCCGGGACAGCGGCAGTAACTTCTAGAATCATGACAACCAGCCAACAACAGTCGGAAATATTGCCTCCACTGAGGCCGTCTAGCACTGTACTTAGAATTATGATCACACAAACAACGACTGATGTAGAATGACAACTATTCAACTCAACAAATTAGGGCAAGAGAGATTCAATCGTCAAAATGTGGACACATGTAGCTAAATCAATGCCTGTCAATCTAAAGCTAAAACATATCACAATGATACAGCAAAGCCCAAGTCTAAAACTCAAGTCATTATACGTGACTTGTTAACGGTGTTAACTCCAGTGAATATTCACTGTCTTACAACAAAGTAAACACTTGACCAACGAATCTGTCTAGTTGTGAACAAACAGCCCAGACAACAAGGACGTAAAATATTAAGCCAACAGCAACAGGTCAAAGGTAAATCACTTAGACCGTGTGCAGGCTAATAACAAGTGATTTGGCGAGCCGCTCCCGGTGGGACTCGGTCGGAACATAATGAACTAACCATCTAGCACCGGACTGCCTCCCTGTCGGTGACCGGAGAGCAGCGTTTCAGCCGCTGGACTGCGGCCTAGCACACGAAGTGCGGAACTGAACTTATGGCTATGGTGCTAACGTTTTATACATATAGTATTTTTAAAAAGCCTCTCAGAAGCAACGTTAGCTAGAAAATATCACAACCCTCCGAGAGTAACGTATTGGCTATGACTAAGCACCTGACATAAAAAGAATAATAAAATCGACCTGAACCGTCTGCTACATAAACGAGTGGCTACTGTAACGTTAGCTAGGAGAAGTAGCTAACACTAGTGTCCATTGATTTGCCTGCCTTACCAATAATCCTTCTCGGTCCCTTCTCAGTGCAAACCGCTCCTCTAGTACCGGATCGGTCTAAAACGTCAAAAATAACAACGATGATTGTAGTTCTGTGATTGTAGAAAAGGTCTTGTGTGCGGGGTTGAAAAGGCTTCGGGCTATAATGTCGAGTCACTGGATGAGTCCTTGTGTGTGACTGTAACACGGGTGAACAAAACCAAAATGGCAGAGCGGAGGGCTCGACACTAGTTACCACAGACACAAAGTCAGACACCCTGCCTTTCCTTTTTATTAACATTTTTAAAAACCTTAGGTTGAAAAAAATACATATCAGATTTTAATAACAGAAACCACATTGCTAACCTTAAATTAAGACCAAAAAGCTAAATAGTTTTGTTTTCATTCATTTTAACGATATAGACAAATTTGACTGTAGCTGTGGTAACTAGTGGAAACCGGTGCGGAAGGCGGTTGTAAATGTAACAGGAAAGCGAGGCCTCGGTACCCGTTGTTATTATACCCTCCGTGCGCAACACGCTCCGTCTGCCCACTCCGTCCCTCATTGGCTAAGGCAGACTCAACTTTGTCTAGATCTCACCCACCTGTCAGGGAAAGTGCGTGGCTGTGTCGTTCCCTAACATACTGTATATAATGAATAGTCCCCCCCCATTTGACTCGGGAAGAGATTTCATTCATGCATCTTTACTCTGGACATATGGTCGTAGTAAACTCACATCGGTGATGGAGATGTTAAAATACTAGTTGAGAGGATGTAGATCATTTCATAAACTTGGAAAGATTTGAGTGACAACAGAGCAACCATTTACTGGCATCTGCCTCTAAATATTTTGTTGTGGTTTTCATTTAGGAGCAGCGGTGTGCGCTTAGAAACAATTTAAGGATTCTAGCTTTATTTACCTCTCATTTTTCACTGTTACTCCTACATTTATTTGTGTACTGAGGTGCACATGTCCTCCTCGTAAAAATGTTTTAAGAAAAGGTTAGCTTTGAGCCCTGGACAACACTAGTATATGGAGCAAAAAGCTGTGTGGGAAAACAAAGAGTGACAAACAGTTCATCATTGGGTTCGTCATGCCTTAAATATAGTGTGTGCTCCGTCTACCTCATAACAGTAGTTATGAACAACAGATTCACAACTATTCATTGGACTGAGTCAATACACCAAATCATTAATGTTGATGAATCTAATTTTAGACTTGCATAGCTCAACCTTAGAAAAGCACTGACTGAAATGAATCAACTATTACCTCAATTTTTTTTAAAAACGACCATTTACAAATTGCAAACTAAGAAAAAAAAAAATATGACTCTTTTGACTGACTCGTTCAGTAAAAAATAAAAACTCATCTTTTGAATAATTTAGTTCATTCGAGTCATTAATGCACAGTGCGCGCCGGACACTTAGCAATTGAAAAGCAAAGCAGCAACATGTGAACAGAGATCGAAAGACCGTACATTCCCAAAACGCAGACTGCTTGAAAAAAAAAAAACAGTACGTATCTAAACTAGTAGATTGAATGAAACGCATCGAAATATATTGTTTAGGAAGCTGACAAATTAAAACAGGATTCTTACTCCGCTATGAACATTCAAATGGGATATTTAATTCATGCATCAGAGCACTAATGAAGTAGAATTGACCCGGATGAGCCGGAGGAAAGTATCAATCCTGCTGTGGGACTCATTGCGGTCAGCACTAGCAGGTCAAATGAATGACAAAATGAAGGTGTCAACTCAGAAAAAATGAGTCATAACTGGTCAGTAAAAAAAAAAAAAGTTGCTTAAAAAGAACTGCTCGTATACAAACTCCACATCACTAATAGGCAGATATACAAACTCCACATCACTAATAGGCAGATATACAAACTCCACATCACTAATAGGCAGAAGTGGCGGGACTGCACAAAAGAAGAGTGGTTATGTGTGACAGACGAAGGACTGAAAGTCAATCTGATAGGATACAAAAGGAAAGTACCGTTAAGACGGTCACTTGAAAGATTCTACCGGTAGGTTGCAGTGCTTGCTCACTAGTACGGGTGCAGGGATGTGCATGCTTGTGAAAGACCACATCACTGGGTCGAAATGAGTTGATACGGTACTTGATTTTCTGGAATGGTCGAATGTTTTTCTACATTCTATTGCAAACAATAGCAGGCTATGATAGATTTTGCTCACAAGCCAAGTGAATATGGAAGTACTTAGACATATTTTAGGGTTATGGGGGTGAGCATCCTTAGTATAATAGAGGCGAATTAATGTTAGGGGGGGAGGGGGTGGTTGGCAAATGACACAAAGGCCCAAGTGGGCCGCTTCTTCTCGGGTGCAGAGGAGGAGGAGGAGAGGAGGAGGAGAGGGGGGAGGAGGAGGAGAGGGGGGAGGAGGAGGAGGGTGGGGTGAGGAGGGGGAGAGGGGAGTGAGGAGAGGGAGAGGGAGGAGGGGAGGAGAGGGGAGAGGGGGAGGAGGGGGAGAGGGGGAGGAGGGGGAGAGGGGGCGGAGGGGGGAGAGGGGGAGGAGGGGGGAGAGGGGGAGGAGGGGGAGGAGGGGGGAGAGGGGGAGGAGAGAGGCCGTGGCAAAGGGTTCGGATCTCTGTCGCAGTAGAAATTCAAATGGACCCCTTTTATGTTAGTTTAGACTAATCACCCCCAACAACCAAAACAAAATAATTCTACAAGCGTTAAAACACATTCATTACACACACGACTTGTGAATGCTCCTGTAACGTTTACCACACGAGTTGGTCAATAACGTTAAATTAACGACATGGGTATAGCTAACTGCTCCTGGCTTCATGTTCTAACAAAGCCGACGATTGTAACACAAGCTAACCAATTTCAATCTTGCTATCTAGTGAACTGAATCCGTCAATTCCGAGCTGGATAGCTGGCAATGGACTCAAGTTAGCATCGTGCTAGCTAACCAAGCCAACAGTAACGTAGATTACCGTTGGCTAGCCAGTGGTTGGCTAACGACGTTAGCTATACTAAAGTTGGCCCAAGTAGTTGCCGTTGACCTGTTTAATGTATGTAGCGAGCAGGCTGTCAAAGAAAGGACTGTCGCCATGGCTAAATATGTAGTACATTTATAGTGTTTTTTTGTTGTTGGTCTAAGTAACTAACGTTAATTGACCGGTTAACGTTGATACATTGGACTTGTGTCGTTAGCAAGTAGCTACATCTAGCTAACTAAATTAGCACCACTGTTAACTAGCATTATCGACATAGTATGAATAACTCACCACATCCGATATTATTCAGGCCTGATCCGTAGTATCAAAAACAAACAAAACCTTGTCTAGGTAAAAAAAAAAAAACAACAACAAACGTAACAATTAATCTCAACGATTTAAAAAAAAGAAGATCAATGTCTGTCAAAGTTGTGGGATCTGAGTGAGTTTTTCACACTGCTGGACGGTTGCCTGGCCGGCTATTCCCATAGACATTAGGGCTTTTTCCAGCACCGCTTAGTTCTTCAGATGAAAAGCAAAGCAGCAACATGTGCACGGTAGAATGAACGACCGCTCATGTCCAAAACGTGGTAGTGCATGAACAAAATAAAAATGTAGGTATCTTAGCTAGTAAATTTAATTAAACGAATTGAAATATATTGATTAGAACACTGACAAAATCAACTTTTTTTGTACATGTTTTATTCCGCTATGAACATTCAAAATGGTCTTTTTTGTGTGAAAATGTATTAGAAAATATTTTACCACCCCCCCGTACTTTTGGCATACATTAGTCTGGCCCAGAAGTGTCATGACGCAATGACTGCCTGATGGGACATGTAGGCACAAGAAAGACTGGAATTTAGTTGAGACATCGGGCTTGTTTGAGTGGTAAGGTAGAGGAGGCACATCTGCGACAGCCGAAAGTCGGACACTGATGTGGTTTTCCAAAAGCAATGCTCAATGCAACATAAGTGTGTTTTATAATGTCGCAATAAACACCTCTCCAACCAACATATCACTCACTCAAACTGAAAATATGTGTACAATCAAATTGGTGATAGAGACTCGTCACATTCATTCGTAAGTTTCCACTGTATAGACCTACATAAATTGTTGCTAAATTCGTTTCTGTTTCGGTCACATTTGCATGGGTCAAACAAAAACACTTTACTGATTGGTTGACAATAGAGGCGAAGGATGAAGTTGGTGAAGCAACTTCAGAAACTTGCAGTCAAATCTTCATGACCTTTGATCACTAAAGTTCACGCAGTGAACATGCAAAGTCTGACAATTTTTATCCCCATAATGTAACACACTCTGAAAGGACTTGACAAAAGTGATCTGGTCTTGACTAATGATGGTCACCGTCTTGACAAAAGTGATCTGGTCTTGACCAATGATGGTCACCGTCTTGACAAAAGTGATCTGGTCTTGACCTATGATGGTCACCGTCTTGACAAAAGTGATCTGGTCTTGACCTATGATGGTCACCGACTTGACAAAAGTGATCTGGTCTTGACCTATGATAGTCACCGTCTTGACAAAAGTGATCTGGTCTTGACCTATGATGGTCACCGTCTTGACAAAAGTGATCTGGTCTTGACCTATGATGGTCACCGTCTTGACAAAAGCGATTTAGTCTCCTCTGCTCCACTGCAAAGTCATAAACCCTACCCATTCCAGCAATTTATCTTCTTAACGGGTAACGCTCAACCCCAATTTCTGCTTTTTCCTTAAAAAGAAAGAAATGCGTTCAGGTGAGAAGTTGTGGGTGGGGATAATTCCTCGTAAATATACATTTTGGGGGTGGATAAATGTAGATGTACCTGATCCCAACACTTTCTCACTACATATCTTTAAAAACATCTTATAATAAATAACATTTATAAAAAGTTATTTAATATATTTTTGACCTCCCAATTTTGCGATATCCAATCGCTGCAACTCCCATACGGACTCGGGACAGGCGAAGGTCGAGGGCAATGTGTCCTCCAAAACACAACCATGCCAAGCCGCACTGCTCCTTGACACACTGCTTGCTTAACCCGGAAGCCAGCCGCACCAATGTGTTGCAGGAAACACCATCCAACTGGCGCCTGGCCCGCCACAGGAATCGCTAGAGCGCGATGGGACAAGGCCAACCCGGCCGGCCAAATCCGGACGACGCTGGGCTAATTGTGTGCTGCCTCATGGGTCTCGCGGCCAGCTGCGACACAGCCTGGGATCGAGCATGGATCTGTAGTGGCGCCTCTAGCGCTGCAATGCAGTGCCGTAGACCACTGCGCCACTCGGGAGGCCCCCCCCCCCACTAAAGCATACTTACCAGAAGTCCACTGGCGCGCTCTAATACACTTATGTACATCGCAAGCAAATACACAAGTGTCCAACTGCAGCCCACAATTCAGGGTTCCTGCATGACCCCCCCCTCGAGCATCCCATTGGTTCCTTTATGACCCACCCCCATTGGTTCCTGCATGAACGTCCCCCCTCAAGCACGACCCACGACTGTGGGTCAAAAGTGAAATAAAAGTATTGAATTTTCACCCCGTTTGCTGTTTACCGGAGTCCTCTTTTCTAGCTAGCAGAAGACGCAAGACAGTGTCCTTCACGCCCGTCTGCTGAACATCTGCCCTCACAGTCTTTAACAGAACTGTGGGAAAACAGTCCTCGACAGGCGAAGGCCACCGTCTATTGGTGTCGCCCCCGCCTACCTCTAGCTGTTCCGGTACACAGCAGGTGTGAGGCGGGGGCAACACCGTGTGCTAGCTAGCTAGCTAGCAGCACACAGTGTCGCCTCCCTCCTGCTGTGTACCTGAGTGCTCCTAAGGACTAGCTAGCACACAGTGTACTTCACTCACGCTTGCCCTCGCCGTCGTTAACAGAAAAGCGGAAAAACATTGGCTGACGGGTGGGGTGAATGACACTACCCCCACCAATAGGGCGATGCACAATTGGCCCAGCATTGTTCAGGTTATGGGTTTGGCTGGTGTAGGCCGTCATTGTAACTAAGAACTTGTTTTTAACTGACTTGCCTAGTTAAATAAAGGTTAATATTTGGAGCCCTTATTGTATGGATCTTCCTTCCATCTCATATCGCTCAAATAAACAACAAACCTGGTTTCAAAAAACAGATAAAGCAACACCTCACGGCACAACGTCTCTCCCCTATTTGACCTAGATAGTGTGTGCCTTCAATTTTGTTTATGTAGTTCTGTCCTTGTCTAATGATGTTCTGTATTATGTTTGATGTTTTGTGTGGACCCCAGGAAGAGTAGCTACTACTTTTGCAACAGCTAATGGGGATCCTAATAAAATACCAAAACCAAATAAATATCGGCGGGTGGCATCCAACGTTATGGTGCATTACCGCCATCTACTGTACTGGAGCGCCCCTGACTATGTTTTAATTGAACAAGGCAAGTCAGTTAAGAACAGATTCTTATCTACAATGACAGCCTAGGAACAGTGGGTTAACTGCCTTGTTCAGAGTCAGAACGACAGATTTGTTTTACCTTGTCGGGTCGGGGGATTCGATCTAGCAACCTTTCGGTTACTAGTCCAACGCTGTGTGGTGGAGTCGTAGCTTAAAAATGGACCCAAAAAGTATAGAGATTCGTGCAGATGCGGGAACGTCCCTTCTCAAATCACACGGAGACGCCCGTCAAAGGCGTGCCATTATCTTGCGAGAGTCAATTCAGATGAACTGCATAGAGTATGCCAACGTAAATGGTCATACATCCATAATAAACATGTGTATTTGTTAGCTATTTATCCCCCAGGAGTTCTTGTTGCGAGTTCCTTTTGACTCACCTTAAATGTCCTACGGGAGCCACCGTTCCTGTGTTAAAGTGTTGTTACTTTGCTAGCTCAAGAGGATGCTAATAAACCCGAGTCGTTTCTAAAACAACCAAGTCTCGTACTTCTTTCTACATGAACAGTACTGGACTTGCCGTTGCCTGCCTAGGCTTTATGCCCATGATGGAAATCAACATACGTAGGCTGAAAATGTTTTGAAATATGTAACCTATTTGACTGATAAACTTTCGCTTACAGCCCAATACATGTTTGAATACATATTTAAGTCTACTTAGCTCAGGGAAGATCATTACAATTCATTTTCTACAAAAGAGTCACGTCATTTATTCGCTTATTTTACCAGCATTGCTCCGCGCAGGCGCGTGAAAAATAATCTTGCTATGACGCAGTTCATGCTCGCGGCCCGTCTCTTCTTCGAGGAGGTTAAACGGCGGTTGGCATCTAATAAATGCTGCATTACCGCCGCCTACTATTTTTTCTTTATTTAACCTTTATTTAACTAGGGAAGTCAGGTAAGAACAAATTCTGTAACTCTGATGTCAAGTCTAGTACACCCAAATACTTCTCTGCAGCTGCCACCACAACCTCACTTTTCTGCGACTTACCTTCCATCCCTGCAGGACAGTTGATAACATTGCTATAAATCCAATCTTACTGAAACATATATCACTTGTTGGTTTATCTTTTCTGGTACAGATCTACTACACCAGTCCTCTCAGGATCCCTCCCTCTGTTCTGGTACAGATCTACTACTACACCACTCCTCTCAGGATCCCTCCCTCTTTCTGGTACAGATCTACTACACCCCTCCTCTCAGGATCCCTCCCTCTGTTCTGGTACAGATCTACTACACCACTCCTCTCAGGATCCCTCCCTCTTTCTGGTACAGATCTACTACACCCCTCCTCTCAGGATCCCTCCCTCTGTTCTGGTACAGATCTACTACACCCCTCCTCTCAGGATCCATCCCTCTGTTCTGGTACAGATCTACTACACCCCTCCTCTCAGGATCCCTCCCTCTGTTCTGGTACAGATCTACCACACCCCTCCTCTCAGGATCCATCCCTCTGTTCTGGTACAGATCTACCACACCCCTCCTCTCAGGATCCATCCCTCTGTTCTGGTACAGATCTACCACACCCCTCCTCTCAGGATCCATCCCTCTGTTCTGGTACAGATCTACTACTACACCCCTCCTCTCAGGATCCCTCCCTCTGTTCTGGTACAGATCTACTACACCCCTCCTCTCAGGATCCCTCCCTCTTTCTGGTACAGATCTACTACACCCCTCCTCTCAGGATCCCTCCCTCTGTTCTGGTACAGATCTACTACACCCCTCCTCTCAGGATCCCTCCCTCTGTTCTGGTACAGATCTACCACACCCCTCCTCTCAGGATCCCTCCCTCTGTTCTGGTACAGATCTACTACACCCCTCCTCTCAGGATCCCTCCCTCTGTTCTGGTACAGATCTACTACACCCCTCCTCTCAGGATCCATCCCTCTGTTCTGGGTCAGATCTACTACTACACCCCTCCTCTCAGGATCCCTCCCTCTGTTCTGGGTCAGATCTACTACTACACCCCTCCTCTCAGGATCCCTCCCTCTGTTCTGGGTCAGATCTACTACTACACCCCTCCTCTCAGGATCCCTCCCTCTGTTCTGGTACAGATCTACTACACCCCTCCTCTCAGGATCCCTCCCTCTGTTCTGGTACAGATCTACTAGTCACACCCCTCCTCTCAGGATCCCTCCCTCTGTTCTGGGTCAGATCTACTACACCCCTCCTCTCAGGATCCCTCCCTCTGTTCTGGTACAGATCTACCACACCCCTCCTCTCAGGATCCCTCCCTCTGTTCTGGTACAGATCTACTACACCCCTCCTCTCAGGATCCCTCCCTCTGTTCTGGTACAGATCTACTACACCCCTCCTCTCAGGATCCATCCCTCTGTTCTGGGTCAGATCTACTACTACACCCCTCCTCTCAGGATCCCTCCCTCTGTTCTGGGTCAGATCTACTACTACACCCCTCCTCTCAGGATCCCTCCCTCTGTTCTGGTACAGATCTACTAGTCACACCACTCCTCTCAGGATCCCTCCCTCTGTTCTGGTACAGATCTACTACACCCCTCCTCTCAGGATCCCTCCCTCTGTACTGGTACAGATCTACTACACCCCTCCTCTCAGGATCCCTCCCTCTGTTCTGGGTCAGATCTACTACTACACCCCTCCTCTCAGGATCCCTCCCTCTGTTCTGGTACAGATCTACTACACCCCTCCTCTCAGGATCCCTCCCTCTGTTCTGGTACAGATCTACTACACCCCTCCTCTCAGGATCCCTCCCTCTGTTCTGGTACAGATCTACTACACCCCTCCTCTCAGGATCCCTCCCTCTGTTCTGGTACAGATCTACTACACCCCTCCTCTCAGGATCCATCCCTCTGTTCTGGTACAGATCTACTACACCAGTCCTCTCAGGATCCCTCCCTCTGTTCTGGTACAGATCTACTACACCAGTCCTCTCAGGATCCCTCCCTCTGTTCTGGTACAGATCTACTACTACACCCCTCCTCTCAGGATCCCTCCCTCTGTACTGGTACAGATCTACTACTACACCACTCCTCTCAGGATCCCTCCCTCTGTTCTGGGTCAGATCTACTACTACACCCCTCCTCTCAGGATCCCTCCCTCTGTTCTGGTACAGATCTACTACACCAGTCCTCTCAGGATCCATCCCTCTGTACTGGTACAGATCTACTACTACACCCCTCCTCTCAGGATCCCTCCCTCTGTTCTGGTACAGATCTACTACACCCCTCCTCTCAGGATCCCTCCCTCTGTTCTGGTACAGATCTACTACACCCCTCCTCTCAGGATCCCTCCCTCTGTACTGGTACAGATCTACTACACCCCTCCTCTCAGGATCCCTCCCTCTGTTCTGGTACAGATCTACTACACCCCTCCTCTCAGGATCCCTCCCCCTGTTCTGGTACAGATCTACTACACCCCTCCTCTCAGGATCCCTCCCCCTTGACCCATCTTCTACTTTCTTCACTGCCTCATCTTCTGCTCTACTCTAACCCTGGAAACCTCAACCTGCCTCTCTCACACGGGACATTTCTGATCCCCAGCCCCATGAGCACCCCTACAATTAACACATACCGTTTCTTTCCACAATGCTACACATTCCTTTGTCTCATGCCCTTCTGCACACTTCTCACACCTAGGAACCGTCCTCCTGCACACTGCTGCCACATGCCCACAAACTTGACACCTGTAACAACATAATATATTCCGCACAAAAGCTCATACGGGATAACTAAAATATCCAAATTTTGTCGGGCAAAGACTCAACATCAAAGCTCAAAAGAACAGACAACAACTCTTCTGTTTCATCACTCACAATGACTCTTCTGAACAGACAATGACTCTTCTGAACAGACAATGACTCTTCTGTTTCATCACTCACAATGACTCTTCTGAACAGACAATGACTCTTCTGAACAGACAATGACTCTTCTGAACAGACAATGACTCTTCTGTTTCATCACTCACAATGACTCTTCTGAACAGACAATGACTCTTCTGAACAGACAATGACTCTTCTGTTTCATCACTCACAATGACTCTTCTGAACAGACAATGACTCTTCTGAACAGACAATGACTCTTCTGAACAGACAATGACTCTTCTGTTTCATCACTCACAATGACTCTTCTGAACAGACAATGACTCTTCTGAACAGACAATGACTCTTCTGTTTCATCACTCACAATGACTCTTCTGAACAGACAATGACTCTTCTGAACAGACAATGACTCTTCTGTTTCATCACTCACAATGACTCTTCTGAACAGACAATGACTCTTCTGTTTCATCACTCACAATGACTCTTCTGAACAGACAATGACTCTTCTGTTTCATCACTCACAATGAGTCTTCTGAACAGACAATGACTCCACTCTCGCCAACCTGTCTGCGTCGCACCAAACGACGAGTATCACAAACACAGGGAATATTCTCCTTCAGTTGGTCAACTTTCACATTTACAGCTACCCCAGTAATCACTCCTTTCAATGGTGCCCTTTTCTTGAGATCAAAACATTTGATATCCAATTGGTATTTAGTCTTGTCCCATCGCTGCAACTGCCATACGGACTCGGGAGAGGCGAAGGTCAAGAGCCATGTGTCCTCCGAAACACGACCCTGCCAAGATGCACTGCTTCTTGACACATTGCTCACTTAACCCGGAAGCCAGCCGCACCAATATATCGGAGGAAACACGGAAAATGGCGACCAACGTAAGCTTGCAGGCGCCCGGCCCACCACAAGGAGTCGCTAGGAAATCCCGGCCAGCCAAACCCTCCCCTAAACTGGATGACGCTTGGCCAATTGTGCACCGCCTCATGGGTCTCACGGTCCCGGCATGGGTCTCCCGGTCACGACACAGCCTGGGATCAAACCCGGGTCTGTAGTGACGACTCAATCACTGCGATGCAGTGCCTTAGACCACTGCGGCACTCGAGAGGCCTAAAAATATATTTTGAATTACCCTACCCACTACCCTGACCCTATCTGCTCCTGCACCATGTCAACGGCCTGAGAGGATGGGACGCCACCACTCAACACACCCTGTACATCTCCTGAAGTCTCCCAAATACTTCTCTGCAGCTGCCTCTACAACATCAATTTAATGTGATTCATGTTCCATTTCTGTGGTACAGTTGATAACCATTGCTATGGACGCTAAGAAGCCAACCTTACTGAAGCACAGTGTGACATCACAGCAGCAAGATTTGTGACCTGATGCCACAAGAAAAGGTCAACCAGTGAAGAACAAACAGTATTGTAAATACAACCCATATTTATGTTTATTTATTTTCCCTTTTGTACTTTAACCATTTTCACATCATTACAACACTGTAAATATACAGTTGAAGTCGGAAGTTTACATACACCTTAACCAAATACATTTAAACTCAGTTTTTCACAATTCCTGACATTTAATCCTAGTAAAAATTCTTATGAAATGTGAAATGTCAGAATAATAGTAGAAAGAATTATTTATTTCAGCTTTTATTTCATTCATCACATTCCCAGTGGGTCAGAAGTTTACATACACTGAATTAGTATTTGGTAGCATTGCCTTTAAATTGTTTAACTTGGGTCAAACGTTTCAGGTAGCCTTCCACAAGCTTCCCACAATAAGTTGGGTGAATTTTGGCCCATTCCTCCTGACAGAGCTGGTGTAACTGAGTCAGGTTTGAGTCAGGTTTGTAGGCCTCCTTGCTCGCACACGCTTTTTCAGTTCTGCCCACAAAGTTTCTATAGGTTTGAGGTCAGGGCTTTGTGATGGCCACTCCAATACCTTGACTTTGTTGTCCTTAAGCCATTTTGACACAACTTTGGAAGTATGCTTGGGGTCATCGTCCATTTGGAAGACCCATTTGGCTAGCTGCTACACCAAGCAGCCCCTCAGACCCGGGCTTGGTCGGCAGGATCACGGGATAGATAGTAGTGGTCCCAGACCGTCTCACGGTATCCAAACTCAAAAGGTAGCTAGCTAGCAACCAAACCTTTTCAAGAGACTTTATAAACTTCCCAAAACAACAAACCGAGCTCTCCCTCGTTTTACATTCAACAGGCGTATCAATACATCCAGTCACTACAAAGATACCGGGGTCCTTCTTAACTCAGTTGCTGGAGAAGAAGGAAACCACTCAGGGATTTCACTAATGGTAACTTTAAAATAGTTGCGGAGTTTAATGACTGAGAAAACGAGGGATTTGATCAACAACATTTTACACTGAACAAAAATAGAAAATGCAACAATTTCTAATATTTTACTGTTACAGTTTTATATGAGGAAATCATTCATTAGGCCCTACCTAATCTATGGATTTCACGTGCCTGGGAATGCTAATATGCAAATCGCATAAGATCTCCTAAGCCTGTGTTTACCTCAGAAGTTATTTTAAATGTTTATCCCAAAACCCTCACATTTTTTTTGGGGGGGGGGGGTTTGACCTCGGGTTACTGTGACCTTTTCTCGGGTTACTGTGACCTTTTCTCGGGTTACTGTGACCTTTTCTCGGGTTACTGTGACCTTTTCTCGGGTTACTGTGACCTTTTCTCGGGTTACTGTGACCTTTTCTCGGTTTACTGTGACCTTTTCTCGGGTTACTGTGACCTTTTCTCGGTTACTGTGACCTTTTCTCGGTTACTGTGACGTTTGCTCGGGTTACTGTGACCTTTTCTCGGTTACTGTGACCTTTTCTCGGTTACTGTGACCTTTTCTCGGTTACTGTGACCTTTTCCCGGTTACTGTGACCTTTTCTCGGTTTACTGTGACCTTTTCTCGGGTTACTGTGACCTTTTCTCGGGTTTACTGTGACCTTTTCTCGGGTTACTGTGACCTTTTCCCGGTTACTGTGACCTTTTCTCGGTTACTGCAGTCTTGCAATGATCCATAAGTACTATAGCTGTCAAATGATCTATTGTTTAGCGTGTGTGTGTGTGTGTGTGTGTGTGTGTGTGTGTGTACATACAGTCGTGTTAAGGGTAAATATTGGCTATCTCTGACACATCTCACGAGATGCAGAGAGCACCGGCATGCATATCAGAATCAGAGAGCACCATGCATATCAGAATCAGAGAGCACCATGCATATCAGAATCAGAGAGCACCGGCATGCATATCAGAATCAGAGAGCACCGGCATGCATATCAGAATCAGAGAGCACCGGCATGCATATCAGAATCAGAGAGCCACAGCACCTAAAAAAAGAGAAGTGTTTTAGACTTTTTATTGAAAGACTTGCATCCAGACATCTGAAAATAGTAACAGGGCAATATCTGATCTAGAGGAGAGAAACACAAAACCCAGTCTTACTCGGTCACACGGATACACAACTCAGAGACTACGTTTGAAATGGTACTCTATTCCCTAATTAGTGCACTACTTTGTGACCAAAAGGTCCTGGTAGTGCACTGAACAGGCAATAGGGTGCCAGACAGGGAGGGAGGGACCACACACAGTCTCCAGAAAGAAAACAAAGAGAGTATTCACATCAGAAAGAGAGGATCAATAGACAGTAGAATCAACACCAATTCAACAAATCAAGAGAAAAGGAACAAAGTGTGTAAAAGAAGAATTTGGGACCGTACCCGTCTTACAGACGGACAGAGTATACAGTACATACCTAAAAAGGTCAGTCAGTGAATTTAAACACCAGTACTTTCAAATATTTTTTACTTAAGTCGTTTTTTTAGGGGGGGGGGGGGGGGGGGGGGGGGATTGGTGTATCTAAATATCGACACTCCCAACATGCTTTTCTCAAGATCAATCCCCACTCTGCCAGATAACATGTAAAACTATTCTGTACCCGTGTACATGCTATAGATGTCCCAACTGGTCATGACACAGGGAACACCGTTTAAATAGTAGTTAAATATACTGTGCGTATACTGAGTTTACAAAACATTAAGAACACCGTCTCTTTCCATGATATAGACTACAGACCATGTGAATCCAGGTGAAAGCTATGAGCTGTTGGTATTAACCTTCCTGTGGACCCCCCTTCCCGGGAAGAGTAGCTTTTGCAACAGCTAACGGGGATCCTAAGAAAGAACTAAGATACCAAAACTTCAGTCAGAGTAGATGAAGAGGAGACGGGTTCATTAAAGAAGGATTTCGTTCAGAGGGTGAATGAGCAAAAAGACAAAATATTTAAGTGTCTTTGAACGGGTGCCAGGCACACCGGTTTGTGTAAAGAACTGCAACACTGCTGTTTTTTCCCACGCTCAACAGTTTCCCCATATGTATCAAGAATGGTCCACCACCCAAAGGACATCCAGCCAACTTGACACAACTGTGGGCAGCGTTGGCGCACCCCTGTGGAACACTTGACACCTTGTAGAGTCCATGACCCAATTTTTTTAATTAGGCAAGTCAGTTAAGAACAAATTCTTATTTACAATGACAGCCTAGGAACGGTGGGTTAACTGCCTTGTTCAGGTGCAGAACAACAGATTTTTATCTTGTCAGGGGATTCGATCTAGCAACCTTTCGGTTACTGGCCCAACGCTCTAACCACTAGTCTACCTGCCGCCTCACATTGAGGCTGTTATGAGGGTAAAGGGAGGGGGGGGGGGAGGGGGGGGGGACTCAATATTATAAAAGTGTTCTTTATGTTTTGTCCACTCGGTGTAGCCTTTCTATCGGGGACAGGTGTTGGTTGAAAACCCTTTCAGGAGGACAAGGAGGAGTAGAGCAGGAATCCAGTCCGTTTCTTTTATTGACACTTTGTAAAAGGGACAAGACCACACGTGTTCTGTTCAAGTTCTCCCACTTAAAAATATGAGAGAGGCCTGTAATTTTCATTATAGGTACACTTTGGAAAAGGGACAAGACCACAAATGTGTTCTGTATGTGTGGAGGGAATCATCTTATAATCATCCGGTCACTTTGAATCTCTCCTGGACAGACTACAGATGTTGGATCTTAATTTGACCCATTTTGTCAAAAGGAGGAAAATAATCCTGCTGCTGGAGGATTTTAATGAATATTTAATATTTAGAATCGCTACCAGGGTGAAGCTGGAAGGGGTGGTTGCAGGCTATACATAGCAGTACCGTACCCAGGGGGAAGCTGGAAGAGGTGGTTGCAGGCTATACAAAGCAGTACCGTACCCAGGGGGAAGCTGGAAGAGGTGGTTGCAGGCTATACAAAGCAGTACCGTACCCAGGGGGAAGCTGGAAGAGGTGGTTGCAGGCTATACAAAGCAGTACCGTACCCAGGGGGAAGCTGGAAGAGGTGGTTGCAGGCTATACAATGCAGTACCGTACCTAGGGGGCTATGGTTGGGGGAAGACTCTGCAAACCAACCGACCTCAGACCATCAAGTATAATCAAGTATTCTAAGGGCTTGCTAGAGCATTGTGAACTGCCATAGCGCAGTGGTCTGAGCAGTTCGCTTCGGCTTCGAGCATCACAAGTTCGTGTTCAGTGCTGGGAAATCGTTTTGACACTTTCTATGAACGGAAACTAACGTTGGTGTGGCCTACTGTTATTATTGAACAATCCCAAAGACTGCCGTCTCCCTGTCTACCTCCAAAGACTGCCGTCTCCCTGTCTACCTCCACAGGCTGCCGTCTCCCTGTCTCCAAAGGCTGCCGTCTCCCTGTCTACCTCCACAGGCTGCCGTCTCCATGTCTACCTCCACAGGCTGCCGTCTCCATGTCTACCTCCACAGGCTGCCGTCTCCATGTCTACCTCCAAAGGCTGCCGTCTCCCTGTCTACCTCCAAAGGCTGCCGTCTCCCTGTCTACCTCCAAAGGCTGCCGTCTCCCTGTCTACCTCCAAAGACTGCCGTCTCCCTGCCTCAGGGGTTTGAACTTGCAACCTTCCGGTTACTGCAGACCCCAGATGACCCCGCCTTTCAATGCCAGCCTAGGAACAGTGGGTTAACTGCCTCAGAACCAGAAACACGTGAAGACATCAACACTTGGCATTTTCAATAAAAACTTGTTTTATTGGTTTTCCTGTATGTGTGCAGGAGTCCTTTAAACACAGTCCATTGTATAAAATAATTCCCAAGTGAGGGACATCTCAAGGAAATGAACTTCCAACATTCATAAACTTGTTCAGTACATGAGTGCAAATGTAGTTATGACAGCCATTTTTTTTTTTTGACGGGACAGGAGTTTCACAGGTTTTTGTACCAGCTCTTCACTAACACCTAACTCAACTAATTGTGGTCTAAATTGAAGACTTGAACACAGTACAAATCCCCTGGGACAGAAATCACATCTATGTGATATATATATATATATACATATACATCTGTATTTTAGAATGAGCTTCAGAAGTTACTATGTCCTGACAAATCTGCACGATAAACAATAACATGGGTGCATCTATTTCTCTCTAACATTGTGATGTTACACGCTCCTGAATGATACCCTGGTGATTAACCTTGTGGCCGGGTGGTTCACAACAAGTTGTTTACATCTACAGAGTGACAGGGCGGGATATTCTTCAACCTGGAACAAGCAGAGACGAGGGGAGAAATTAACCTCACATTTTAGTGCTGGTTCAAGTTGCTGAAGCCACAACTGCATTTATTAGTGTGCAATCATCATGTTAACTGTTTTGCATATTTTAGACTTGGTCAAGTTGTTTACAGTAAGAGTAGAACAACTTAGTCTATAATTTTGTTAACTAGTAGCACGAACCCCAATGGTCCAACACAATAAGGGAAGAGACATTTAGCTAGGTAAACAGATACTGCATGCAGCTCCCTAGCAAAACAGACTCCTCAACAGAAAACATAACTTGGCTGGCTAGCAGGTCTAGATTGAACACAGCTGGCTGCATTTTCTACGTTGAGTTTTTTCTCCATCAGATGTTAAAATGTCTTACCTCCAAATGAGTCGGGCAGGACTGTTTTCTCCTTCCAAACCAATGCAATGAAGTGAAATGCAATCAGGTCCCCACTTTAGTCCCTGAAAACAAATGGGGGGGAAAAACCGATTTGCTACATGTCTTTAGCTGGGTAGCAAGTTACCAATTCATCATTTAAAAACTGTCCGGGTTTTCACAATTGACACATCGCTGAATCTACGATTAGATAGTTTAGTTGTTCATCTCTAAACAGCCGACAAGCAGGTATGAGATCGGCCTGCTAGCGAATAGCTATCGCATCCCACATTTTAACATCATTTTGTAAATAAAATAAACTTTATATTTACATTTCGGGAAGTTATTCGTCTGGAAAATGTTATCCCAAGCGGGGACTTCTGTCTGCCAATGAATCAGATTAAAACACCGTTAAGGTGTAACGGGATAGCCTCCCCGGTGAAGGACACGTGGGAAAGAAACATCCCGATGTAGACGCTGTATCGCATTAGTGGAAAACAAGACTGCTCTCAGAAGTGTCTTCTTGTATTTTGTCCCCCTTCACCAAACGCGATCACGACACGCAGGTTAAAATATCAAAACAAACTCTGAACCAATTACATTAATTTGGGGACAGGTCGAAAAGCATTAAACCTTTGTGGCAATTTAGCTAGCTAGCTTGCACTTGCTAACTAATTTGTCCTATTTAGCTAGCTTGCTGTTGCTAGCTAATTTGTCCTGGAATATAAACATTGAGTTGTTATTTTACCTGAAATGCACAAGGTCCTCTACTCCGACAATTAATCCACACATAAAACACACATCAAATTCCAGGCTTTTTCTTCTCTGGACTTTATATTGCGATTGGCAACTTTCATAAATTAGCTGCATTACCGCCACCGACCTCGTTTGTCTTTCAGTCACCCACGTGGGTATAACCAATGAGGAGATGGCACGTGGGTACCTGCTTCTATAAACCAATGAGGAGATGGGAGAGGCAGGACTTACAGCGCGAACCGCGTCAGAAATAGAACTGACTTCTATTTTAGCCCTTGGCAACACAGCAGTGTGGGTGCAATAATTGAATAATATAGATTTCTAAATATATTTTGCAACGCTCGCACACGCGACCGGTGTAGTCAGCCTGTTATAAGGCAGGATTCTTATTATCGTCATGTGATGTCTTGTTAAACCATCAATACGGCGCTAAATTCACCCACACTTGCAACCAGTTTTGGTTTACAGCTCCCTAAAAGGTGATATCTGTGTCTGGACTACTTTCATAGGGAGGTTCCCACGACGACGAGCAGTTCTCATTTGGTTTAGTGTCAAAGACTCCAGGCAGAGGTTTATGGAGACCGGACGGGTTGGGAGTCGAGGTCACCAGAACTCGGAGGAAGGAAGGATGTGGAATATGAATCGGATGGTGGTGGAAGTAAGGAAGAATGGACCTCTGTCCAAAATAATGGGGAAATAAGCAAAGTTGGGATGGGAAGGAAGACTCCTACCTAGTGTGGAGAATACCTGGTGTGTGGCTGGAGTCCAGTTTCTGGGACAATTGGATTGCCATATCTGTTGGAAGTATCCAAGATAGTGGAGAGAGATGTGGGTAAAGTGGAGTCGATGAGGGTCACGAGGAGTGAGTTGATCTTGATTTCTTTGTGTTTCCACTGAACAGAGGAGGAGTCTGTTGGGTGTCAGGCGAATTGATGACCATGCTGTATCATGCTTTAAGCTAAGGAGAAGAGCACCTGTCAAGGGAGTAATTGCTGGTGTCTCAGAGAAAGTGGATATTGAGGAGCGGAGGAGTATTCTTGGAGTGGAGCTTGTGTCTATTCTTGTGTTTCTTGATGTGGAGTCCCTCCGTACCCGAGTGAAGCTGGCGAGGAAGGCACCGGAAGAAATGGCAGCAGTGTTACGGGGCATTCAACCAATTGTGCTATTATGTGTTTGTTTTTTTTGTAACTTATTTTGTACATGATGTTTCTGCAAAAATATTTTAAGGCAAAAAAAGAGCTTCTGGATATCAGGACAGCGATCACTCACCTCGGATTAAACAAAGATTTTTTTGGTCAACAAGCAAGACTCACAGGACATTCTCTTAACACCCGACAGGGCCAACATCCCCTTTATTTGCAAGAGGATGAAACGCAGGTACAGAGGACACAGAGCGGGCTGCCTCGTGAGGACCCGCCAACGGCGAGTGGGAAAGCTGCCGTTAACCTCAATACTACTCACCAACGTGCATTCATTGGACAATAAACTAGACGAGGTACGATCACGAATATCCTACCAACGGGACATCAACAACTGTGATATCTTATGTTTCACTGAATCGTGGCTGAGTGATGACATGGATATTCAGCCAGTGGGATACACGCTGCACCGGCAGGACAGGACAGCACACACAGGACAGTAAGACGACAGGGGGTGGTCTGTGCATATTTGTAAACAACAGCTGGTGCACGAAATCTGAGGAAGTCTCTAGATTTTGCTCACCTGAAGTAGAGTATATTGTGATAAATTGCAGGCCACACTACTTGCCCAGAGAGTTTTCAGCTATACCTCTCTACTGTATATAACCTCTCTACTGTTTATAGCCTCCCTACTGTTATAGCCTGTCAACTGTTTATAGCCTCTACTGTATATAGCCTCTCTACTGTATATAACCTCTCTACTGTATATAGCCTCTCTACTGTATATAGCCTCTCTACTGTATATAGCCTGTCTACTGTATATAGCCTGTCTACTGTATATAGCCTCTCTACTCTATATAGCCTCTCTACTGTATATAGCCTGTCTACTGTATATAGCCTCTCTACTCTATATAGCCTCTCTACTGTATATAGCCTCTCTATTGTATATAGCCTCTCTACTGTATATAGCCTGTCTACTGTATATAGCCTGTCTACTGTATATAGCCTCTCTACTGTATATAGCCTCTACTCTATATAGCCTCTCTACTGTATATAGCCTCTCTGCTGTATATAGCCTCTCTACTGTATATAGCCTCTCTACTGTATATAGCCTCTCTACTGTATATAGCCTCTCTACTGTATATAGCCCCTCTACTGTATATAGCCTCTCTACTCTATATAGCCTCTACTGTATATAGCCTCTCTACTGTATATAGCCTGTCTACTGTATATAGCCTCTCTACTGTATATAGCCTCTCTACTGTATATAGCCTCTCTACTCTATATAGCCTCTCTACTGTATATAGCCTCTCTGCTGTATATAGCCTCTCTACTCTATATAGCTTCTCTACTGTATATAGCCTCTCTACTGTATATAGCCTCTCTACTCTATATAGCCTCTCTACTGTATATAGCCCCTCTACTGTATATAGCCTCTCAACTCTATATAGCCTCTCTACTGTATATAGCCTCTCTACTGTATAGAGCCTCTCTACTGTATATAGCCTCTCTACTGTATATAGACTCTACTGTATAGAGCCTCTCTACTGTATATAGCCTCTACTGTATATAGCCTCTCTACTGTATATAGCCTCTACTGTATATAGTCTCTCTACTGTATATAGCCTCTCCACTGTATATAGCCTCTCTACTGTATATAGCCTCTCTACTGTATATAGCCTCTACTGTATATAGCCTCTACTGTATATAGCCTCTCTACTGTGTATAGCCTCTACTGTATATAGCCTCTACTGTATATAGCCTCTCTACTGTATATAGCCTCTACTGTATATAGCCTCTACTGTATAGAGCCTCTCTACTGTATATAGCCTCTCTACTGTATATAGCCTCTCTACTGTATATAGCCTCTCTACTGTATAGAGCCTCTCTACTGTATACAGCCTGTCTACTGTATATATCCTCTACTGTATATAGCCTCTCTACTGTATATAGCCTCTACTGTATATAGCCTCTACTGTATAGAGCCTCTCTACTGTATATAGCCTCTACTGTATATAGCCTCTCTACTGTATATAGCCTCTCTACTGTATATAGCCTCTACTGTATATAGCCTCTACTGTATATAGCCTCTCTACTGTATATTGCCTCTCTACTGTATATAGCCTCTCTACTGTATATAGCCTCTACTGTATATTGCCTCTCTACTGTATATAGCCTGTCTACTGTATATAGCCTCTACTGTATATAGCCTCTACTGTATATAGCCTCTCTACTGTATATAGCCTCTCTACTGTATATAGCCTCTACTGTATATAGCCTCTCTACTGTATATAGCCTCTCTACTATATATAGCCTCTACTGTATATAGCCTCTCTACTGTTATTTTTCACTGTCTTTTTACTGTAGTTTTATTTCTTTACTTACCTATTCAAATCAAATCTAATCAAATGTTATTTGTCACATACACATGGTTAGCAGATGTTAGTGATATATTTTACATAATTTCCCATCAATTCCCATTATTAAAGTGGCTGGAGTTGACAACACCTAATACCTTTTTTGCACTGTTGGTGAGAGCCTGTAAGTCAACATTTCACCTGTTGTATTTGGCGCACGTGACATGCATACTTTACTGTAAGAAATTGTATTTCCAGGCCGTTGCAGTGTAAACGGTGTAGAGTGTTTGGACATTTAGAGAGAGACTGCAGGGGGAGGAATCCCAGATGGAGAAGTTGTGGAAAAGAAAGTTACGGTGTATGTTATGAAGAAGCCGTGAAGTGTCGAAAGAGAATGAGGTTTGCCAAAGTCAGGGCCGTCCAGAACGTTTCACATGCATAGGTTGTCGAGAAGAGTGGAGGAAATGAAAAGGTACTCTTTAAGGACTCCATGGTGTT
Source organism: Oncorhynchus clarkii lewisi (assembly GCF_045791955.1). Taxonomy (NCBI): domain Eukaryota; kingdom Metazoa; phylum Chordata; class Actinopteri; order Salmoniformes; family Salmonidae; genus Oncorhynchus; species Oncorhynchus clarkii. The sequence goes on from NC_092155.1 coordinate 79,454,276, forward strand.
GGGAAGGTCTTCAATGGAGGCTGTAGAGTTGGCTTCCCTCCAGCAGGATTCATGGATGTTACGCGTAAAGAAAGTGGGCTGGAAAGTCCAGGAAGATGGACTGTGGATGCCGCAGAGCAGTTCCTGGGACAGCGCTGTCATGAGCAGTGATACCCTATAAAGCCGCAGAGCGGTTCCTGGGACTAAAAGATTTCTCAGGGAAGGAGTTACATGAGGCGCTGTCATGAGCAGTGATACCCTCTAAAGCCGCAGCGCCTGGGAGCTGTGGAAGTCTGAAGAAATGAGGGATATAGGTTTTGTTAAGTTATTTTTGTTGTGTTATAAAGCTATATCAAACCGCGGTTGTTGTTGATGTGTATGGTTGCATTCAGATACATTGTTGTACATTTGAATGTTTCAGTAGTAAGACATTTGAGTGAGCGAGAGAGAACATTATTTTGATGGCAGGCCCCGATCCCAAAGACTAGACTGCCCCCCGATGGAGAGAAAGAGAACTACTCATTTTCAACCACTCACGAGTAAGGTTGAAAAATTCTGTGAACTTTCAATAAATTCCCTGGTTTTCCTGAAATCCTGGTTGGAGGATTCCGGATTTCCTGCTTATTTCCCTCCTGATTCTGTGAATCCTCCAACCAGGATTTCTGGAAAATCAGGGAATTTATTGAAAGTTCACAGAATTTTGCGATCCTACTCACAAGGCTCATTTGAATTTCCTGATGCATCAGGAAAATACTCTGCGACGAGAGATCAAGTTAAGATCCAACATCTTTACGTAAACAAACTGCACCGTAGATCTGTCATGACGATACAACAGGATGTGTGAAATAATGAGAAGCATTCGTTATGGTGCTTTGGACAAATCTTTAGTAGGTGTTAGCATCTTTCAAATGTCATAAGAGGAAGGTACGTACAGGGACATAGACTCACCCGTAAGAGGAAGGTACATACAGGGACATAGACTCACCCGTAAGATGAGGGTACATACAGGGACATAGACTCACCCGTAAGAGGAGGGTACATACAGGGACATAGACTCACCCGTAAGAGGAGGGTACATACAGGGACATAGACTCACCCGTAAGAGGAAGGTACATACAGGGACATAGACTCACCCGTAAGAGGAGGGTACATACAGGGACATAGACTCACCCGTAAGAGGAGGGTACGTACAGGGACATAGACTCACCCGTAAGAGGAAGGTACATACAGGGACATAGACTTACCCGTAAGAGGAAGGTACATACAGGGACATAGACTCACCCGTAAGAGGAGGGTACATACAGGGACATAGACTCGCCCGTAAGACGAAGGTACATACAGGGACATAGACTCACCCATAAGAGGAAGGTACATACAGGGACATCTCTTTGTGCCGATCTCTTAACACTTATGGACCCAGAATTACATGGAGCATCTGACCAATTACGCAAGACTTTAGTCTGAGATTACTGAACTATGAGAGAGGGAAGATTTAGTTGTCTGAGATTACTGAACTATGAGAGAGGGAAGATTTAGTTGTCTGAGATTACTGAACTATGAGAAAGGGAAGATTTAGTTGTCTGAGATTACTGAACTATGAGAGAGGGAAGATTTAGTTGTCTGAGATTACTGAACTATGAGAGAGGGAATCAGGGGTGGGATCAATTGCATTTAAATCCAATCAATACAGGAGATTCATTTCAATTAAATATAATTTCTGATTCTTCAATTTAATTGAACAATCTGTATCTCGTGTTTCTGGTGTAGTGTGTCTGGTATGAACGCTCGTTCGATTGGAAAAACCCATCTGTTGCTCTGTTCCAATATCCACTGGCATACAACTTAGAATGCAGCAATGTATTAGACAATGTATTAGACATTCTAGAATCCAAGAGGTGTTCTAGTGTGGATATTGGAACGTCATAACAACCACAATTACCCTCCTGCCCACCTCATAGGCCCTTCCCTGGCCTCATGGATGGGGATTGGCTGGAATGGACTGCTCCCCTCTGTCCGTCTCTCTCCTTGTGCTCACCGACTGGCTCACCAGGGGACCGGGTGGGCAGGGAAGGAGGCGGGTAGGATGGAGGGGGGATGGTGAGGTGGGGGAGGGAGGGAAGAGGTGGTCTGGGAGATGTGGGGAGGGGTGGGGGTGTAGCAGTGGAGGTGAGGGAGGAGGTGAAGGAGTGAGATGGTTGGTGTTGGGAGGAGCGGGAGCGTGAGGAGGGGGAGGTGTGTGTGCTGCGGGGGGGTTCGGGTGGCGGGGGGCAGTCACTGATCTGTTCCAGGAGAGAGGGCATGTCCCCCTCGATCTTCTCCAGCACCGCCGCCATTTGCTTCTCGATCTGTTCGATCACGCTGTCCATCTGCCAATCAGCAGTGCTACTACCATGACCTCTGACCCCAACACCTCCGTGTTCCAGGCCCCCATACATCCTCCCTCCACCCCCGCTGCCGTACAGAGAGGAGCAGTAGGAACCCCCGTACCCACCCAGCTCTACCTCCTGGCCGTATAGGGTGGTGTGTCGGCCTAGACAACGGGAGCTTCCCAGGGCCCCTATGGTATAACTGTAGCCCCCCTCGGACGGTTCGGGTTCCCCCCTGGACTCTACACTGTGCCTGTCTGCTCTCTGGTCTCTACCAATGGGGCTCGCGTCACCTCTTGGGCCTATCCCAGTTCTCACTGTTGATCCTGTTCCAAGTACCCCTGACCCTGCTCCAGATGCCCCTCCCCCTCCCATCTCAATCCCAGTTCCTCCCCCTACTCCCCCAACTCCAGCAGGCCTCTCAGCTACAGCCTCAGGGAGCTGGGTCTGACACCAGCTACTGTCACCCAGCTTCTTCTCCTCTACTGGAGCCTGCACTGCCGGCCTCCTGTCAGCAGGTGGGGCTATGGCTGCAGCAGTAGTAGTAGTAGCAGCAGCAGGGCCTGGGCCCATGTTGGGGAGTTGGGCGTCCATCTTGTGTCGTTGAGTCGTTGGAGTCTCAGGAGTGACATAGGTTGGTTGCTTCTTCTTGGCATTGCTAGGCAACGATGGTGCTGCTGTGTCGTGGTCAGAGACAGTGACGGGGTCCTGGGGCTTGGTGAGGTCAGGGGTTACGATGGGGTTAGGAGGTGTTTTGGGCTCTGTTGTTGTTTTGGTTTGACCCAATGCGGCGGCCATTTTGCCTGACGACTTCTTCACGGCTGGCTTCTTTGTCTCGTCCCCCAGAGGTTTGGAGCTGGCATTTGATTGGTTGGGAGGCTGGGACAGCGGTTCATTATTGGTGGAAGGAGAGATCCCTACAGAGGGACTCAAAGGGTTTCTCCCCCCTCCTCCCCTCTCCTCTCCCCACCTCCTCACCCCGACTCCCCCGTTCCTCTCCTCAAGCTCCGGATTAGTTCCAACCGTCACCTCTGGTGTCACCCCTCCTCCCTCACTCTGCCCTCTTCCTCCCTGGTCCTCACCCCTTCCTTCCCCCTGTCCTCCTGCCTCCACTTCAGCTGCAGCAGTCTCAGACGCACGAAGACGCTGCATGAAGGTGGTGACTCGGATCGCTTTCTGTGAGAGAGAGAGGGGGGGAGAGAGAGAGAGGGGGGGAGAGAGAGAGAGAGAGGTGGGGAGAGAGAGAGAGAGGGGGGGAGAGAGAGAGAGGTGGGGGAGAGAGAGGGGGGGAGAGAGGTGGGGAGAGACGGGGGGGGAGAGAGAGGGGGGGGAGAGAGGTGGGGAGAGAGAGGGGGGGAGAGAGAGAGAGAGGTGGGGAGAGAGAGGGGGGGAGAGAGAGGGGGGAGAGAGGTGGGGAGAGAGAGGTGGGGAGAGAGAGGGGGGGAGAGAGGGGGGGGGGAGAGAGGGGGGGGGGAGAGGTGGGGAGAGAGAGGTGGGGAGAGAGGGGGGTAGGGGGGTAGGAGGGAGGGTGACCAGGGGGGGTGGGGGAGAAAGATGTAATCAGGCAATACATCCCAGAACCGGACTGTAGATTTGACACATTTTTTGGGGGGAGAAAAACATGAGTCTTATATGGAGAAACTGTGTGTTTAAGACCAAATATTGATCAGTGAAACACTGATGTCACTGAAGTAAAGCAATTATAAACACTGCAGACACAGAGTCACCTTTCTCTAACTTTTAGACCTGTGGGATTCTGTGTGACTTCTTCTTCAAGCACCACATATATGGGTCCATGAACCAGGAGCCACCATAGAGGAATGAGACGGGGCCGGAGACTGCATCTCAATAGTCAAATGTTGCTTCCTTCTTTTCCTCAGCTCCTTTCCTTGTCTAGTCGACAGATTTTTCACTTTGTCGCTCTAACCGCTAGACTACCTACCGTTCTCCTTTCCTTTGTCTGAGCTGTAGAGATCCGCAAGGCTGTAACTACACTATATATATACACAGAAGTATGTGGATTAGTGGATTCTGCTATTTTAACCACACCGTTGCTGACAGGTGTATAAAATCGAGCACAAAGCCATTTAATCTCCATAGACAAACATTCACAGTAGAATTGCCCTTACTGAAGAGCTCAGTGACTTTCAACGTGGCACCGTCATAGGATGTCACCTTTCCAACAACTCAGTTTCTGCCCTGCTAGAGCTGCTCCCCGGTCAACTCTAAGTGCTGTTATTGTGAAGTGGAAACGTCTAGGAGCAACAACGGTTCAGCCACGAAGTGGTAGACCACACAAGCTCACAGAACGGGACCGCTGAAGCTTGTAGCGTGTAAAAATCATCTGTCCTCAGGTGCAACCTACCGAGTTCCTAACTACCTCTGCATGCAACGTCAGCACAAGAACTGTTCGTCGGGAGCTTCATGAAATGGGTTTCCATGGCCGAGCAGCAGCACACAAGTCGAAGATCACCATGCTCAATGCCAAGCGTCGGATGGAGTGGTGTAAAGCTCGCTGCCATTGGACTCTGGAACAATGGGAAGGCGATCTCTGGAGTCATGAATTACGCCTCGCTATCTGGCAGTCCGACAGACGAATCTGGGTTTGGCTGATACCAGGAGAACTCTACCTGCCCGAATGCATAGTGCCAACTGCAAAGTTTGGTGGAGGAGGAATAATGGTATAGGGCTGTTTTTCAATGTTTGGGCTTGGCCCCTTATTTCCAGTGAAGGGAAATCTTAACACTATAGCATAGAATGACATTCTAGACAATTCTATGCTTCCAACTTTGTGGCAACAGTTTGGGGAAGGCCCTTTCCTGTTTCAGCATGACAATGCCCTGGCCACAAAGCGAGATCCATACAGAAATGTTTAGTCGAGATCAGTGTGGAAGAACTTGACTGGCCTGCACAGAGCCCCGACCTCAACCCCATCGAACACCTTTGGGATGAATTGGAATGCAGACTGCGAGCCAGACCTATTCGCCCAACATCAGTGCCCGACCTCACTAATGCTCTTGTGGCTGAATGGAAGCAAGTACCCGCAGCAATGTTCCAACATCTAGGGGGAAGCCTTCCCAGAAGAGTGGAGGCTGTTACAGCAGGAATGTTCCAACATCTAGTGGAAAGCCTTCCCAGAAGAATGGAGGCTGTTATAGCAGCAATGTTCCAACATCTAGTGGAAAGGCTTCCCAGAAGAGTGGAGGCTGTTATAGCAGCAATGTTCCATCATCTAGTGGAAAGCCTTCCCAGAAGAGTGGAGGCTGTTTATAGCAGCAAAGGGGGGACCAATTCCATATTAATGCCCATTATGTTGGAATGAGATGTTTGATGAGCAGGTGTCCATATACTTTTGCAGTGTACAGTCGGAAGTTTACATACACTTTCAACCACTCCTTACATTTCTTGTTAGTTAAAATGTATTTGGGACTGGGGGGCTGTATTGAGTAGCTTGGATGAATAAGGTGCCCAAAGTAAACTGCCTCCTACTCTGTCCCAGATGCTAATATATGCATATTATTAGTAGATGTGGATGGAAAACACTGAAGTTTCTAAAACTGTTTGAATGATGTCTGTGAGTATAACAGAACTCATATGGCAGGCAAAAACCTGAGAAAAAATCCAACCAGGAAGTGGGAAATCTGAGGTTTGTAGTTTTTCAACTCATTACCTATTGAATATACAGTGTCTATGGGGTCATATTGCACTTCCTAAGGCTTCCACTAGATGTCAACAGTCTGTAGAACCTTGTTTGGTGCTTCTACTGTGAAGTGGGGGCTCATAAGGGCTCTTTGAGTCAGAGGTCTGGCAGAGTGCCATGAGCTCGTGACGCGCATTCACGTGAGAGTTTGCTTGCGTTCCATTGCAATTCTACAGACAAAGGAATTCTCCGGTTGGAATACTATTGAAGATTTATGATAAAAACGTCCTAAACATTGATTCTATACTTCGTTTGACATGTTTCTACGAACTGTAATCTGACATTTCGTCTGAAATTTCGCCTGGACCTACCCGTGAGTTTGGATTGTGTACTAAACGCGCAAACAAAAGGAGGTATTTGGACATAAATGAGGGACTTTACCGAACAAATCAAACATTTATTGTGGAACTAGGATTCCTGGGAGTGCATTCTGATGAAGATCATCAAATGTAAGTGAATATTTATTATGCTATTTCTGACTTCTGTTGACTACACAACATAGCGGATATCTGTTTGGCTGTTTTCTTGTCTTAGTACTCAGATTATAGCATGGTTTCCATTTTCCTTTTTTGAAATCTGACACAGTGGTCAGGTTCAAGGTTCATCCTTGGGAGCAATTTCCAAACGCCTGAAGGTACCACAATCATCTGTACAAACAATAGTATAAACACCATGGGATCACGCAGCCGTCATACCACTCAGGAAGGAGACACGTTCTGTCTCCTAGAGATGAATGTAATTTGGTTTGAAAAGTGCAAATCAGTCCCAGAACAACAGCAAAGGATCTTGTGAAGATGCTGGAGGAAACAGGTACAAAAGTATCTATATCCACAGTAAAACGAGTCCTATATTGACATAACCTGAAAGGCTGCTCAGCAAGGAAGAAGCCACTGCTCCAAAAATCACCATAAAAAAGCCAGACTACGGTTTGCAACAGAGAGAGAGACCCCCAAACTTGGGTTTGGGACCTGAGAAAATCTATACTAAAACTCAAACCCTGGCCCTGCCCTCTAAGTAAATCCCCATCATAGTCTCCAGCCGTTCATCTAATCTGTGTTCCCTAGATCAGTGCAGATGGAGGAAAGGAAACAAGGGAAGGATTCAAGGAAAGGAAGTCACTTGAGATGCACCCGAAGAAGAGGAGCGGGGCAGAGCAGATGGAACTCTTCGGGGATTGGCTGAGTGACGTTGGGCTGGATCAGAGTGGGATGGGTTTAGGGAAGAGAGTCTTCATCTCACCAATCAGCCATTATCAACACATTTCCTATCTGTGTTCCTCTCTCTCTCTCTCTCTCTCTCTCTCTCTCTCTCTCTCTCTCTCTCTCTCTCTCTCTCTCTCTCTCTCTCTCTCTCTCTCTCTCTCTATCTCTCTCTCTCTCTCTCTCTCTATCTCTCTCTCTCTCTCTCTCTCTCTCTCTGTTTCTCTCTCTCTGTTCCTCTCTCTTTCTCTCTCTGTTTCTCTCTCTCTCTGTGTTCCTCTCTCTCTCTCTCTCTCTCTCTCTCTCTCTCTCTCTCCCTCTGAATCTCCTTTGAGACTCCTAGGGATGCGCCCCAAATGGCACCCAATTCCCTATATAGTGCACTACCTTTGTCTAGGCCCTATAGTGCTCTGGTCAAAACCAGTGCAAGCGAATGCAGCACTATCGTCTTCAGCTGGTGTTTAGCCAGGTGATTCTGAACACTTTTACAATAATGACATGATTTGCCGTGTAGATTAGGAGTGAGATTAGCCGTGAGATTAGCAGGCCATCAGAAATGAGTGAAGGTTGATTTGGTGTGTGTGACTCTCTCTCTCCATCTCTACAGATACATAGAGAACTAACTACTACCGTACCTTCAGTTCCTGGGAACCACATGCAGGGGAGACAAGAGGGTTAAGGGGGGTTAATCATGCTGCTACTACAGTACATCACTACATCCTCCTGGATATCCTTCATCATAATCATCATCACCATCATCATCATCCTTGGAAACAACAAAAGGAGGCTGGTGGGCAGCAATCTGGGAGGACAGGCTCATTGTAATGTGTAATCTGGGAGGACAGGCTCATTGTAACGTGTAATCTGGGAGGATAGGCTCATTGTATCGTGTAATCTGGGAGGACAGGCTCATTGTAACGTGGAATCTGGGAGGACAGGCTCATTGTATCGTGTAATCTGGGAGGACAGGCTCATTGTAACGTGGAATCTGGGAGGACAGGCTCATTGTAATGTGTAATCTGGGAGGACAGGCTCTTGTAATGTGTAATCTGGGAGGACAGGTTTATTGTAATGTGTAATCTGGGAGGACAGGCTCATTGTAATGTGTAATCTGGGAGGACAGGCTCATTGTAATGTGTAATCTGGGAGGACAGGCTCATTGTACTGTGTAATCTGGGAGGACGGGCTCATTGTAACGTGTAATCTGGGAGGACAGGCTCATTGTAACGTGTAATCTGGGAGGACAGGCTCATTGTAACGTGTAATCTGGGAGGACAGGCTCATTGTAACGTGTAATCTGGGAGGATAGGCTCATTGTAACGTGTAATCTGGGAGGACAGGCTCATTATAATGTGTAATCTGGGAGGACAGGCTCATTGTAACGTGTAATCTGGGAGGACAGGTTTATTGTAACCTGTAATCTGGGAGGACAGGCTTATTGTAACGTGTAATCTGGGAGGATAGGCTCATTGTAACGTGTAATCTGGGAACACAGGTTTATTGTAATGTGTAATCTGGGAGGATAGGCTCATTGTAACGTGTAATCTGGGAAGACAGGCTCATTGTAACGTGTAATCTGGGAGGACAGGCTCATTGTAACGTGTAATCTGGGAGGACAGGCTCATTGTAACGTGTAATCTGGGAAGACAGGCTCATTGTAATGTGTAATCTGGGAGGACAGGCTCATTGTAACGTGTAATCTGGGAGGATAGGCTCATCGTGTTTGATACCTTTCCGTTCTTTCCATTCCAGCAAGGAGCACGTCCTCCTAAATGTTTGCCCACCAGCCTTCTCTGGAAACAACAATTTAATAATCTGCATAATCATCACCATCATCAATTAAACCAGGTAAATCAATTCAAATATTTTTCTCATGAGGGGAACTTGTTATGAGCAGTAGTACCAGTTCGAGGACTGGAGTTGAGGATAAAACCTGGAACAGCAGAGGACATACATTGGGACTAATGCTGCATTCAAGACCACTGGGAACTGGGGGAAAAAACAAGTTACGACTTGGAAAAATCTTTCTGAACGATCATCCTAGAGCTCTGACTTTCCAACCTGAAGATCACTGACATCATGATTTGACCCTGTTCCTTAGAGTTACCAGTGAGGTCATGATTTGACCTTGTTCCTTAGAGATCCCAGTGGGGTCATGATTTGACCTTGTTCCTTAGAGATCCCAGTGGGGTCATGATTTGACCCTGGTCCTTAGAGATCCCAGTGGGGTTATGATTTGACCCTGTTCCTTAGAGATCCCAGTGGGGTCATGATTTGACCTTGTTTCTTAGAGATCCCAGTGGGGTCATGATTTGACCTTGTTTCTTAGAGATCCCAGTGGGGTCATGATTTGACCCTGTTCCTTAGAGATCTCAGTGGGGTCATGATTTGACCTTGTTTCTTAGAGTTACCAGTTGTCTTGAAAGCACCAAAAGAGATAAAACATGTATGAATGCTAGGAGGATTCTTACCCTCCATTTGGCCTTAGCAAAGTTCTTCTCAAACTGGGCACACACTCCCTCCTTCAGGTTCTTCTCTGAGGCCCCGTTACCAGCAATCCTGACCGACAGAAAAAAACGTTCATTGAGTTAGTGTGTGTGTGGGAAGCAGAGCGTCTTATGTTTTCATGACGAGACTCTGTCTACTAAATAGTGTGTGTGTGTGTGTGTCTCTGTTTGTGTGTGTGTGTCTGTGTTAGTGTGTGTGTCTGTGTTAGTGTGTGTGTGTGTGTGTGTGTGTGTGTCTCTGTTAGAGTGTGTGTGTTAGTGTGTGTGTGTGTCTCTGTTAGTGTGTCTCTGTTAGTGTGTGTGTGTGTCTCTGTTAGTGTGTGTGTGTTAGTGTGTGTGTGTGTCTCTGTTAGTGTGTGTGTGTTAGTGTGTGTCTGTGTGTCTCTGTTAGTGTGTGAGTGTGTGTTAGTGTGTGTGTCTCTGTTAGTGTGTGAGTGTGTGTTAGTGTGTGTGTTAGTGTGTGTGTGTGTGTTAGTGTGTGTGTGTGTGTGCTCACCACTTGTGTACGAGAGCATCTGTAGCTGTGATTCTCAGCATCTGGTCCACCTCCATCAGTCTACACACCAACTCCTTAGCTGAGAGGGGGAGAGAGAGAGGATGTGCAGTACAGTAAGTCGTTGTTATGTACCTGCACTACATTACCCCCCTCTAGTGGACCTGCACTACATTACCCCCCTCTAGTGGACCTGCACTACATTACGCCCCTCTAGTGGACATGCACTACATTACCCCCCTCTAGTGGACCTGCACTACATTACGCCCTCTAGTGGACCTGCACTACATTACGCCCCTCTAGTGGACATGCACTACATTACCCCCTCTAGTGGACCTGCACTACATTACCCCCCTCTAGTGGACCTGCACTACATTACGCCCCTCTAGTGGACCTGCACTACATTACCCCCCTCTAGTGGACCTGCACTACATTACCCCCCTCTAGTGGACCTGCACTACATTACGCCCCTCTAGTGGACATGCACTACATTACCCCCCTCTAGTGGACCTGCACTACATTACCCCCTCTAGTGGACCTGCACTACATTACGCCCCTCTAGTGGACATGCACTACATTACCCCCCTCTAGTGGACCTGCACTACATTACGCACCCCTAGTGGACATGCACTACATTACCCCCCTCTAGTGGACCTGCACTACATTACCCCCCTCTAGTGGACCTGCACTACATTACGCCCCCCTAGTGGACATGCACTACATTACCCCCCTCTAGTGGACCTGCACTACATTACCCCCCTCTAGTGGACCTGCACTACATTACGCCCCTCTAGTGGACATGCACTACATTACCCCCCTCTAGTGGACCTGCACTACATTACCCCCTCTAGTGGACCTGCACTACATTACGCCCCTCTAGTGGACATGCACTACATTACCCCCTCTAGTGGACCTGCACTACATTACCCCCGTCTAGTGGACCTGCACTGCATTACCCCCTCTAGTGGACATGCACTACATTACCCCCTCTAGTGGACATGCACTACATTACCCCCTCTAGTGGACATGCACTACATTACCCCCTCTAGTGGAACTGTACTACATTACCCCCCTCTAGTGGACATGCACTACATTACCCCCCTCTAGTGGACCTGCACTACATTACCCCCTCTAGTGGACCTGCACTGCATTACCCCCCTCTGGTGGACCTGCACTGCATTACCCCCTCTAGTGGACCTGCACTACATTACCCCCCTCTAGTGGACCTGCACTACATTACCCCCTCTAGTGGACCTGCACCTCATTACCCCCTCTAGTGGACATGCACTACATTACCCCCTCTAGTGGACCTGCACTACATGACCCCCGTCTAGTGTACCTGCACTGCATTACACCCTCTAGTGGACCTGCACCACATTACCCCCCTCTAGTGGACCTGCACCTCATTACCCCCCTCTAGTGGACCTGCACTACATTACCCCCTCTAGTGGACCTGCACCACATTACACCCCTCTAGTGGACCTGCACCTCATTACCCCCTGTAGTGAACCTGCATTACATTACCCCCTCTAGTGAACCTGCACTACATTACCCCCTCTAGAGGACCTGCACCACATTACCCCCCTCTAGTGGACCTGCACCTCATTATCCCCCTCTAGTGGACCTGCACTACATTACCCCCTCTAGTGGACCTGCACTACATTACCCCCCTCTAGTGGATCTGCACTGCATTGCCCCCCTCTAGTGGACCTGCACTAAATTTCCCCCCTCTAGTGGACCTGCACTACATTACCCCCTCTAGTGGACCTGCACTACATTACCCCCTCTAGTGGACCTGCACTGCATTACCCCCTCTAGCGGACCTGCACCTCATTACCCCCCTCTAGTGGACCTGCACTGCATTACCCCCTCTAGTGGACCTGCACTACATTACCCCCCTCTAGTGGACCTGCACTAGTGGACCTGCACAGCATTACCCCCTCTATGGACATAAATTACATTACCCCCCTCTATTGGACCAGCACTACATTACCCCTTCTAGTGGACCTACACTACATTACCCCCCTCTAGTGGACCTGCACTACATTATCCCCTCTAGTGACATGCACTACATTACCCCATCTAGTGGTTGTCTCTACATTACCCCCTCTAGTGGTTGTCTCTACATTACCCCCTCTAGTGGTTTTTCTACATTACCCCCTCTAGTGGTTGTCTCTACACTACCCCCTCTAGTGATTGTCTCTACACTACCCCCTCTGGTGGTTGTTTCTACATTACCCTCTCTAGTGGTTGTCTCTACATTACCCCCTCTAGTGGTTGTCTCTACATTACCCCCTCTAGTGGCTGTCTCTACATTTAACATTTTGGTCATTTATAACAGGGGTTTCCAACCCTGGTCCTCCGGAGTTGGGCTGTTGGGGGTACCGGAGTTGGGCTGTTGGGGGTACTGGAGTTGGGCTGTTGGGGGTACTGGAGTTGGGCTGTTGGGGGTACTGGATGACTGGAGTTGGGCTGTTGGGGGTACTGGAGTTGGGCTGTTGGGGGTACTGGAGGACTGGAGTTGGGCTGTTGGGGGTACTGGAGGACTGGAGTTGGGCTGTTGGGGGTACTGGAGTACCGGAGTTGGGCTGTTGGGGTACTGGAGTTGGGCTGTTGGGGGTACTGGAGGACCGGAGTTGGGCTGTTGGGGGTACTGGATGACCGGAGTTGGGCTGTTGGGGGTACTGGAGTTGGGCTGTTGGGGGTACTGGATGACCGGAGTTGGGCTGTTGGGGGTACTGGAGGAGGGCTGTTGGGGGGACTGGAGTACTGGAGTTGGGCTGTTGGGGGGACTGGAGGACCGGAGTTGGGCTGTTGGGGGTACTGGAGGACCGGAGTTGCTGATTTAGCAGACACTCGTCTCATCCAGAGCGACTAATTGTGGAACTAAGGAACACAGCGAAGACAACCTGTACATCACAGTCAGTTCTGGCAGGTAAACACCTCTGTCAAAACAAGCAGCTATCACAGTCAGTTCTGGCAGGTAAACACCTCTGTCAAAACAAGCAGCTATCACAGTCAGTTCTGGCAGGTAAACACCTCTGTCAAAACAAGCAGCTATCACAGTCAGTTCTGGCAGGTAAACACCTCTGTCAAAACAAGCAGCTATCACAGTCAGTTCTGGCAGGTAAACACCTCTGTCAAAACAAGCAGCTATCACAGTCAGTTCTGGCAGGTAAACACCTCTGTCAAAACAAGCAGCTATCACAGTCAGTTCTGGCAGGTAAACACCTCTCCGTGCTGGTGCATTAAAGACAGGTACCACCAGTAAGAAGTCATTTCTTCTTCAGAGTTGTGTACCTGGAACAGAGATGTCGTCCCAGTAAGGAGCGTCAAACTCAAACTCCCCGGCTATGATACGACAGAAGATGATCCGGTTGTGAAGGTCTGTGTCCTCTTCTTCTGTCTCGTCGTAGAACGGAGGATTCCCCGACAGACTGAGAGAGATTGAGAAGGGAGACTAAACATGAAATACAAAGATCATTTCCATCAGACACATTTACAGAAGTCATTCTCAAACTGTCATTAACATTTAAAAAACCAATATTTTAACTAATAATGATGAGTTACTACTGGGGACAGGACTAGTCATTATGATGTTATTACTGGGGACAGGACTAGTCATTATGATGTTATTACTGGGGACAGGACTAGTCATTATGATGAGTTACTACTGGGGACAGGACTAGTCATTATGATGTTATTACTGGGGACAGGACTAGTCATTATGATGTTACTACTGGGGACAGGACTAGTCATTATGATGTTATTACTGGGGACAGGACTAGTCATTATGATGTTATTACTGGGGACAGGACTAGTCATTATGATGTTATTACTGGGGACAGGACTAGTCATTATGATGAGTTACTACTGGGGACAGGACTAGTCATTATGATGTTACTACTGGGGACAGGACTAGTCATTATGATGTTATTACTGGGGACAGGACTAGTCATTATGATGTTATTACTGGGGACAGGACTAGTCATTATGATGTTATTACTGGGGACAGGACTAGTCATTATGATGTTACTATTGGGGACAGGACTAGTCATTATGATGTTATTACTGGGGACAGGACTAGTCATTATGATGTTATTACTGGGGACAGGACTAGTCATTATGATGTTATTACTGGGGACAGGACTAGTCATTATGATGAGTTACTACTGGGGACAGGACTTGTCATTATGATGAGTTACTACTGGGGACAAGACTAGTCATTATGATGAGTTACTACTGGAGACAGGACTAGTCATTATGATGTTACTACTGGAGACAGGACTAGTCATTATGGTGTTATTACTGGGGACAGGACTAGTCATTATGATGTTATTACTGGGGACAGGACTAGTCATTATGATGTTACTACTGGGGACAGGACTAGTCATTATGATGTTACTACTGGGGACAGGACTTGTCATTATGATGAGTTACTACTGGGGACAAGACTAGTCATTATGATGAGTTACTACTGGGGACAAGACTAGTCATTATGATGAGTTACTACTGGGGACAAGACTAGTCATTATGATGAGTTACTACTGGGGACAGGACTAGTCATTATGATGAGTTACTACTGGGGACAGGACTAGTCATTATGATGAGTTACTACTGGGGACAGGACTAGTCATTATGATGTTATTACTGGGGACAGGACTAGTCATTATGGTGTTATTACTGGGGACAGGACTAGTCATTATGATGTTACTACTGGGGACAGGACTAGTCATTATGATGAGTTACTACTGGGGACAAGACTAGTCATTATGATGAGTTACTACTGGGGACAGGACTAGATCTTTCTTTGTAAATTTTTTGTATTTTTTTTTTGTCAAGAAGAGAGCGAGACATATACTCAAAAAAATAAACATTCCCTTTTCAGGACCCTGTCTTTCAAAGATAATTAGTAAAAATCCAAGTAACTTCACAGATCTTCATTGTAAAGGGTTTAATTTCTGAGATAGGGGGCAGCATTTTCACTTTTGGATGAATAGTGTGCCCAGAGTGAACTGCCTCCTACTCTGTCCCAGATGCTAATATATGCATATTATTATTAGTATTGGATAGAAAACACTCTGAAGTTTCTAAAACTGTTTGAATGATGTCTGTGAGTATAACATAACTCATATGGCAGGCAAAAACCAGAGAAGAAGTCCAACCAGGAAGTGGGAAATCTGAGGTTTGTAGTTTTTCAAAGCTTGGCCTACAGAATACACAGTGTCTATGGAGTCAAGTTGCACTTCCTAAGGCTTCCACTAGATGTCAACCATCTTTAGAAACTTGTTTCAGGGTTCTACTATAAATGAGGTGCTCATGAGAGCTGTTTGAGTCAGTGGTCTGGCAGAGTGTCTCAGGCTCGTGACGTGCGCTCCCGACAGAGTTAGCTCTCGTTCCAGTGCTTTTCTTCCGACAATGGAACTCTCCGGAACCTTATTGATGATTTATTTTAAAAACATCCTAAAGATTGATTCCATACATCGTTTGACTTGTTTCTACGACCTGTAACGGAACTTTTCGAGTTTTTGTCTGGACGAAGTGCTCGTGCCTCACGAAGATGGATTACTGGGCTGAACACGCTAACAACAAGTGGCTATTGGACGTTATGGAACAAATCAGTCACAAAGTCAAATCAGTAATTTATTGTCGAACTGGGATTCCTGGGAGTGCCTTCTGATGAAGAACATCAAAGGTAAGTGAATATTTATAATGTTATTTCTAACTTCTGTTGACTACACAACATGGTGGATATTTCTTTGGCTGGATTGTGCTCTGAGCGCCGTACTCAGATTATGCTTTTTCCGTAAAGTAAAGAAAAATCTGACATAGCGTTTGCATTAAGGAGGAGTCGATCTTTAATTCTGTGAATAACACATATCTTTTATCAATGTTTATAATGAGTATTTCTATAAAATCACCGGATGTTTTGGAATCAAACATGAATGCACGTAAAGCACCAACGTATACTGAGATTTTTTGATATAAATATGCACATTATTGAACAAAACATACATGTATTGTGTAACATGATGTCCTATGAGTGCCATCTGATGAAGATAATAAAAGGTTAGTGATTAATTTAATCTATATTTCTGCCTTTTGTGACTCCTATATTTATCTGGAAAGATGGCTGTGTTTTTTTGATTTGGCTCTGACCTAACATATTCATATGTTGTGCTTTCGCTGTAAAGCCTTGTTGAAATCGGACATGATGGATAGATTAACAAGATGTTTATCTTTCATTTGCTGTATTGGACTTGTGTGATAGTTACATATTCCTAAAAAATATTTTTGAATTGCCTTTTCAGCGGAATGTTGTCGAGAGTTTCCGCTAGCAGAACACCTGCCCTAGAAAGGTTAAACACGTTTTTTTTAGCCAACGACAACGAAACGGCCTACAGAGAGGTGGTAGCCAACGACGAAGAAACGGCCTACAGAGAGGTGGTAGCCAACAACGACGAAACTGCCTACAGGGAGGTGGTAGCCAACGACGACGAAACTGCCTACAGAGAGGTGGTAGCCAACGACGACGAAACGGTCTACAGAAGCGTTTCTGGTCTATTTACTTGGTCAGGTTCTTTACATTTTTAAAAACCTTTTTGTGGTGTTACAAGTAAACTCAGCAAAAAAATAAACATCCCTTTTCAGGACCCTGTCTTTCAAAGATAATTCGTAAAAATCCAAATAACTTCACAGATCTTCATTGTAAAGGGTTTAAACACTGTTTCCCATGCTTGTTCAATGAACCATAAACAATTAATGAACATGCACCTGTGGAACAGTTGTTAAGACACTAACAGCTTACAGACGATAGGCAATTAAGGTCAAATATATGAAAACTTAGGACACTAAAGAGGCCTTTCTACTGACTCTGAAAAACACCATTAGAAAGATGCCATGGGTCTCTGCTCATCGGTGTGAACGTGCCTTAGGCATGCTGCAAGGAGCCATGAGGACTGCAGATGTGGCCAGGGCAATAAATTACAATGTCCGTGCTGTGAGACGCCTAAGACAGCGCTACAGGGAGACAGGACGAACAGCTAATCGTCCTCGCAGTGGCAGACCAAATAACACCTGCACAGGATCGGTACATCCGTACATCACACCTGCGTGACAGGTATAGGATGGCAACAACAACTGCCCAAGTTACACCAGGAACTCACAATCCCTACATCAATGCTCAGACTGTCCCTAATAGGCTGAGAGAGGCTGGACTGAGGGCTTGTAGGCCTGTTGTAAGGCAGGTCCTCACCAGACATCACAGGCAACAACGTAGCCTATGGACGCAAACCCACCGTTGCTGGACCAGACAGGACTGGCAAAAAGTGCTCTTCATTGACGAGTCATGTTTTTTTCTCACCAGGGGTGATTGTCGGATTTGCGTTTATCATCGAAGGAATGAGCGTTACACCGAGGCCTGTACCCTGGAGCGGGATCGATTTGGAGGTGTAGAGTCCATCAAGGTCTGGGGTGGTGTGTGACAGCATCATCGAACTGAGCTTGTTGTCACTGCAGACAATCTCAGCGCTGTGCGTTACAGGTAAGACATCCTCCTCCCTCATGTGGTATCCTTCCTACAGGCTCATCCTGACATGACCCTCCAGCACGACAATGCCACCAGCCATACCGCTCGTTCTGTGTGTGATTTCCTGCAAGCAGGAATGTCAGTGTTCTGCCATGGCCAGCAATTGAGCACGTCTGGGACCTGTTGGATCAGAGGGTGAGGCCTAGGGCCATTCCCCCCAGAAATGTCTGGGAACTTGCAAATGCCTTGGTGGAAGAGTGGGGAAAAATCTCACAGCAAGAACTGGCAAATCTGGTGCAGTCCATGAGGAGGAGATGCACTGCAGTACTTAATGCAGCTGGTGACCACACCAGATACTGACTGTTACTTTTGATTTTGAACCCACCTTTGTTCAGGGACGCATTATTCCATTTCTGTTAGACACATGTCTGTGGAACTTGTTCAGTTTGTCTCAGTTGTTGAATCTTATGTTCATACAAATATTTACACGTTAAGTTTGCTGAAAATAAACGCAGTTGACAGTGAGAGGACGTTTCTTTTTTTGCTGAGTTTAGATGAGTACTGAATTGCATGGCCTCTAAAGGCACATTTAAAAGTGTCCCATACAATAAGGGGATCTGCTGTACCTAATGTTATGTCTGAAAAAGTCAGTTATACATTTTTCTGTCCTAGTTATAAACAATTTATCATCTAGTAGGCTTTGATTAAATGTCCAATATCCTTGCCCACGTGGAAATTCTGTAAGAGTAATATATATGCCAATTATGTGATGATCAGACCACATTCTGTCCCCTATCAACACTTTAACTTTTGGTGCCAGAGAGAATGACATAAGAAAGTAGTCAAGACGAGAAGCTTGATTAAACCTCGATGTATATCTCAGTAGGTCAGGATATTAAACCTCCTCCATGTATATCTCAGTAGGTCAGGATATTAAACCTCCTCCATGTATATCTCACTAGGTCAGGATATTAAACCTCCTCCATGTATATCTCACTAGGTCAGGATATTAAACCTCCATGTATATCTCACTAGGTCAGGATATTAAACCTCCTCCATGTATATCTCACTAGGTCAGGATATTAAACCTCCTCCATGTATATCTCACTAGGTCAGGATATTAAACCTCCTCCATGTATATCTCAGTAGGTCATGATATTAAACCTCCTCCATGTATATCTCACTAGGTCAGGATATTAAACCTCCATGTATATCTCACTAGGTCAGGATATTAAACCTCCTCCATGTATATCTCACTAGGTCAGGATATTAAACCTCCTCCATGTATATCTCACTAGGTCTGTCATGTTGTGTCTTGTCTCTGTCCTTTCCCTTCACCCTGTCTCCCTCTGCTGGTCGTTGTTAGGTTACCTTTTCTCCCCCGCTTTCTCCCAGCTGTTCCTTGTCTCCTCTAACTACCCATTCACCCCGTTTCCCACCTGTTCCCTTTTTTCCCTCTGATTAGGTCCCTATATCTCTCTCTGTTTCTGTTCCTGTCCTTGTCGGATTCTTGTTTGTGTTTCATGCCTGAGCCAGACTATCGTCATGTTTGCTGTAACCTTGTCCTGTCCTGTCGGAATCTGCCGGTCTATCTGAGCCTACCTATGTTTGGTTATTAAAGAAGCTCTGTTTAAGTTAGTTCGCTTTTGGGTCCTCATTCACTCACCATAACAGAAGAATCCGACCAAGAATGGACCCAGCGACTTCGGATCCTCTCCACTCAGCCGTCGGGATCCAGGGAGCGATGCTAGGCAGACACGAGCAGGAAGTGTCTGCTGCTCGACATGCCGTTGAGACCCTGGCCACCCAAGTCTCCAACCTCACAGAACAGGTTCACCATCTCCGCCTCGATCCACCGGCCACTTCCAGGGCTTTCGAATCTCCGGAGCCCAGAATCAATAACCCGCCGTGTTACTCTGGGGAGCCCACTGAATGCCGCTCGTTCCTCACCCAGTGTGATATTGTGTTTTCTCTCCAGCCCAACACTTACTCCAGGAGCACTGCTCGTGTCGCCTACGTCATATCTCTCCTTATTGGACGGGCTCGTGAGTGGGGCACGGCAATCTGGGAGGCAAGGGCTGAGTGTACTAACCAGTATCAGGACTTTAAGGAGGAGATGATACGGGTTTTTGATCGATCTGTTTTTGGGGAGGAGGCTTCCAGGGCCCTGTCTTCCCTATGTCAAGGTAATCGATCCATAACAGACTACTCTATTGAGTTTCGCACTCTTGCTGCCTCCAGTGGCTGGAACGAGCCGGCTTTGCTCGCTCGTTTTCTGGAGGGTCTCCGCGCAGAGGTAAAGGATGAGATTCTCTCCCGGGAGGTCCCTTCCAGCGTGGATTCCCTGATTGAACTCGCTATTCGCATTGAGCGACGGGTTGATCTGCGTCACCGAGCTCGTGGAAAGGAGCTCGCGTTCTCCGTTGCCCCCCTCTCCGCATCACTACCATCTTCCTCTGCCGGCTCGGGAGCTGAGCCTATGCAGCTGGGAGGTATCCGCATCTCGACTAAGGAGAGGGAACGGAGAATCACCAACCGCCTCTGTCTCTATTGCGGTTCTGCTGGTCATTTTGTCACTTCATGTCCAGTAAAAGCCAGAGCTCATCAGTAAGCGGAGGGCTACTGGTGAGCGCTACTACTCCTGTCTCTCCTTCAAGATCCTGCACTACCTTGTCGGTCCATCTACGCTGGACCGGTTCGTCAGCTTCCTGCAGTGCCTTAATAGACTCTGGGGCGGAGGGCTGTTTTATGGACGAGACCTGGGCTCGGGAACATGACATTCCTCTCAGACAGTTAAGGGAGTCCACGGCCTTGTTCGCCCTGGATGGTAGTCCTCTCCCCAGGATTCAGCGTGAGACGCTACCTTTAACCCTCACTGTTTCTGGTAATCATAGCGAAACCATTTCTTTTTTGATTTTTCGTTCACCTTTTACACCTGTTGTTTTGGGCCATCCCTGGCTAGTTTGTCATAATCCTTCCATTAATTGGTCTAGTAATTCTATCCTCTCCTGGAACGTCTCTTGTCATGTGAAATGTTTAATGTCTGCTATCCCTCCTGTTTCCTCTGTCTCTTCTTCACAGGAGGAGCCTGGTGATTTGACAGGGGTGCCGGAGGAATATCACGATCTGCGCACGGTGTTCAGTCGGTCCAGGGCCACCTCTCTTCCTCCACACCGGTCGTATGATTGTAGTATTGATCTCCTTCCGGGAACCACCCCCCCCCGGGGTAGACTATACTCTCTGTCGGCTCCCGAACGTAAGGCTCTCGAAGATTATTTGTCTGTAGCTCTTGACGCCGGTACCATAGTCCCCTCCTCCTCTCCCGCCGGAGCGGGGTTTTTTTTTGTCAAGAAGAAGGACGGGTCTCTGCGCCCCTGCATAGATTATCGAGGGCTGAATGACATAACAGTGAAGAATCGTTATCCGCTTCCTCTTATGTCTTCAGCCTTTGAGATCCTGCAGGGAGCCAGGTTTTTCACTAAGTTGGACCTTCGTAATGCTTACCATCTCGTGCGCATCAGGGAGGGGGACGAGTGGAAGACGGCGTTTAACACTCCGTTAGGGCACTTTGAATACCGGGTCCTTCCTTTCGGCCTCGCTAACGCTCCAGCTGTCTTTCAGGCATTAGTCAATGATGTCCTGAGAGACATGCTGAACATCTTTGTTTTCGTTTACCTTGACGATATCCTGATTTTTTCACCGTCACTCCAGATTCATGTTCAGCACGTTCGACGTGTCCTCCAGCGCCTTTTAGAGAATTGTCTTTTTGTGAAGGCTGAGAAGTGCACTTTTCATGCCTCCTCCGTCACATTTCTCGGTTCTGTTATTTCCGCTGAAGGCATTAAGATGGATCCCGCTAAGGTCCAAGCTGTCATTGATTGGCCCGTCCCTAAGTCACGCGTCGAGCTGCAGCGCTTTCTCGGCTTCGCGAACTTCTATCGTCGTTTCATCCGTAATTTCGGTCAGGTGGCCGCTCCTCTCACAGCCCTTACTTCTGTCAAGACGTGCTTTAAGTGGTCCGTTTCCGCCCAGGGAGCTTTTGATCTCCTCAAGAATCGTTTTACATCCGCTCCTATCCTTGTTACACCTGACGTCTCTAGACAGTTCGTTGTCGAGGTTGACGCGTCAGAGGTGGGCGTGGGAGCCATTCTTTCTCAGCGCTCCCTCTCTGACGACAAGGTCCACCCATGCGCGTATTTTTCTCATCGCCTGTCGCCGTCGGAACGTAACTATGATGTGGGTAACCGCGAACTGCTCGCCATCCGGTTAGCCCTAGGCGAATGGCGACAGTGGTTGGAGGGGGCGACCGTTCCTTTTGTCGTTTGGACTGACCATAGGAACCTTGAGTACATCCGTTCTGCCAAACGACTTAATGCGCGTCAGGCGCGTTGGGCGCTGTTTTTCGCTCGTTTCGAGTTCGTGATTTCTTATCGTCCGGGCTCTAAGAACACCAAGCCTGATGCTTTGTCTCGTCTCTTCAGTTCTTCAGTAGCCTCCACTGACCCCGAGGGGATTCTCCCTGAGGGGCGTGTTGTCGGGTTGACTGTCTGGGGAATTGAGAGGCAGGTAAAACAAGCGCTCACTCACACTCCGTCGCCGCGCGCTTGTCCTAGGAACCTTCTTTTCGTTCCCGTTCCTACTCGTCTGGCCGTTCTTCAGTGGGCTCACTCTGCCAAGTTAGCCGGCCACCCTGGCGTTCGGGGTACGCTTGCTTCCATTCGCCAGCGTTTTTGGTGGCCCACCCGGGAGCATGACACGCGTCGTTTCGTGGCTGCTTGTTCGGTCTGCGCGCAGACTAAGTCCGGTAACTCTCCTCCTGCCGGCCGTCTCAGGCCGCTTCCTATCCCCTCTCGACCGTGGTCTCACATCGCCTTAGATTTTGTCACCGGACTGCCTTCGTCAGCGGGGAAGACTGTTATTCTTACGGTTGTCGATAGGTTCTCTAAGGCGGCTCATTTCATTCCCCTTGCTAAGCTTCCTTCTGCTAAAGAGACGGCACAAATCATCATCGAGAATGTTTTCAGAATTCATGGCCTTCCGTCAGACGTCGTTTCGGACAGAGGTCCGCAATTCACGTCTCAATTTTGGAGGGAGTTTTGCCGTTTGATTGGGGCTTCCGTCAGTCTCTCTTCCGGCTTTCACCCCCAGTCTAACGGTCAAGCAGAACGGGCCAATCAGACTATTGGTCGCATCTTACGCAGTCTTTCTTTTCGCAACCCTGCGTCTTGGTCAGAACAGCTCCCCTGGGCAGAATACGCCCACAACTCGCTTCCTTCGTCTGCGACCGGGCTATCTCCTTTTCAGAGTAGCCTCGGGTACCAGCCTCCGCTGTTCTCATCTCAGTTCGCCGAGTCCAGCGTCCCCTCCGCTCAGGCTTTTGTCCAACGTTGCGAGCGCACCTGGAAGAGGGTCAGGTCTGCACTTTGCCGTTATAGGGCGCAGACTGTGAGGGCTGCTAATAAGCGTAGAACTAAGAGTCCTAGATATTGTCGCGGTCAGAGAGTTTGGCTCTCCACTCAGAACCTTCCCCTTAAGACGGCTTCTCGCAAGTTGACCCCGCGGTTCATTGGTCCGTTCCGTATTTCTCGGGTCATTAATCCTGTCGCAGTTCGACTTCTTCTTCCGCGATACCTTCGTCGCGTCCACCCGGTCTTCCATGTCTCCTGTATTAAGCCCGTTCTTCGCGCCCCCGCTCGTCTTGCCCCCCCCCCCCCCCCCATCCTTGTCGAGGGCGCACCCATCTACAGGGTCCGCAGGATTTTGGACATGCGTCCTCGGGGCCGTGGTCACCAGTACCTTGTCGATTGGGAGGGGTACGGTCCTGAGGAGAGGAGTTGAGTTCCCTCTCGGGACGTGCTGGACCGTGCGCTGATCGAGGATTTCCTCCGTTGCCGCCAGGTTTCCTCCTCGAGTGCGCCAGGAGGCGCTCGGTGAGTGGGGGGGTATTGTCATGTTGTGTCTTGTCTCTGTCCTTTCCCTTCACCCTGTCTCCCTCTGCTGGTCGTTGTTAGGTTACCTTTTCTCCCCCGCTTTCTCCCAGCTGTTCCTTGTCTCCTCTAACTACCCATTCACCCCGTTTCCCACCTGTTCCCTTTTTTCCCTCTGATTAGGTCCCTATATCTCTCTCTGTTTCTGTTCCTGTCCTTGTCGGATTCTTGTTTGTGTTTCATGCCTGAGCCAGACTATCGTCATGTTTGCTGTAACCTTGTCCTGTCCTGTCGGAATCTGCCGGTCTATCTGAGCCTACCTATGTTTGGTTATTAAAGAAGCTCTGTTTAAGTTAGTTCGCTTTTGGGTCCTCATTCACTCACCATAACAAGGTCAGGATATTAAACCTCCTCCATGTATATCTCACTAGGTCAGGATATTAAACCTCCTCCATGTATATCTCACTAGGTCAGGATATTAAACCTCCTCCATGTATATCTCACTAGGTCAGGATATTAAACCTCCTCCATGTATATCTCACTAGGTCAGGATATTAAACCTCCACCATGTATATCTCACTAGGTCAGGATATTAAACCTCCACCATGTATATCTCACTAGGTCAGGATATTAAACCTCCTCCATGTATATCTCACTAGGTCAGGATATTAAACCTCCTCCATGTATATCTCACTAGGTCAGGATATTAAACCTCCATGTGTATCTCACTAGGTCAGGATATTAAACCTCCTCCATGTATATCTCACTAGGTCAGGATATTAAACCTCCTCCATGTATATCTCACTAGGTCAGGATATTAAACCTCCATGTATATCTCACTAGGTCAGGGTATTAAACCTCCATGTATATCTCACTAGGTCAGGGTATTAAACCTCCTCCATGTATATCTCACTAGGTCAGGATATTAAACCTCCTCCATGTATATCTCACTAGGTCAGGATATTAAACCTCCATGTATATCTCACTAGGTCAGGGTATTAAACCTCCATGTATATCTCACTAGGTCAGGGTATTAAACCTCCTCCATGTATATCTCACTAGGTCAGGATATTAAACCTCCTCCATGTATATCTCACTAGGTCAGGATATTAAACCTCCTCCATGTATATCTCACTAGGTCAGGATATTAAACCTCCTCCATGTATATCTCACTAGGTCAGGATATTAAACCTCCACCATGTATATCTCACTAGGTCAGGATATTAAACCTCCATGTATATCTCACTAGGTCAGGATATTAAACCTCCATGTATATCTCACTAGGTCAGGATATTAAACCTCCTCCATGTATATCTCACTAGGTCAGGATATTAAACCTCCTCCATGTATATCTCACTAGGTCAGGATATTAAACCTCCTCCATGTATATCTCACTAGGTCAGGATATTAAACCTCCATGTATATCTCACTAGGTCAGGATATTAAACCTCCTCCATGTATATAACTCCACTATGAACTCTCACATTATGTAGCTGACATGTTATTACTCCTCTATGAACACTCACAGTATGTAGCCGGCATCACAGTATGTAGCCGACATGTTATAACTCCTCTATGAACACTCACAGTATGTAGCCGACATGTTATAACTCCTCTATGAACACTCACAGTATGTAGCCGACATGTTATAACTCCTCTATGAACACTCACAGTATGTAGCCGACATGTTATAACTCCTCTATGAACACTCACAGTATGTAGCCGACATGTTATTACTCCTCTATGAAGACTCACAGTATGTAGCCGACATCACAGTATGTAGCCGACATGTTATAACTCCTCTATGAACACTCACAGTATATACATGATGACCCCTACTGCCCAACAGTCCACCGGTCGACCGTACCGGTGTCTGGCCACAACCTCGGGAGCTGGGAGAGAGAGAGAGAGAATTGAAATTGAATTGAGAGCGAGTGAGAGAAATAAAGACAAGGTTAAGGGAAGATGGAGACGTGTGGGGACAGAGAGAAGGTTAAGGGGTGATGGAGAGGTGGGGGGACAGAGAGAAGGTTAAGGGGTGATGGAGAGGTGGGGGGACAGAGAGAAGGTTAAGGGGTGATGGAGAGGTGGAGAGGTGGGGGGACAGAGAGAAGGTTAAGGGGTAATGGAGAAGTGGGGGGACAGAGAGAAGGTTAAGGGGTGATGGAGAGGTGGGGGGGACAGAGAGAAGGTTAAGGGGTGATGGAGAGGTGGGGGGGACAGAGAGGTGGGGGGGACAGAGAGAAGGTTAAGGGGTGATGGAGAAGTGGGGGGACAGAGAGAAGGTTAAGGGGTGATGGAGAGGTGGGGGGACAGAGAGTAAAACAACACACTCATTAATCATCAGCTAGATGAATCAGTCTGCATCCTCCTTCTCCTCTCTCTTCTCTCTCTCCTCCTCTCTCTTCCCTCTCTCCTCTCTCTTCCCTGTCTCCTCTCTCCTCCCCTCTCTTCCCTCTCTCCTCTCTCTTCCCTCTCTCTCTCCCCCCTCTCTTCCCTGTCTCCTCTCTCCTCCCCTCTCTTCCCTCTCTCCTCTCTCTTCCCTGTCTCCTCTCTCCTCCCCTCTCTTCCCTGTCTCCTCTCTCCTCCCCTCTCTTCCCTGTCTCCTCTCTCCTCCCCTCTCTTCCCTCTCTCCTCTCTCTTCCCTATCTCTCTCTCCCCTCTCTTCCCTCTCTCTCTTCTCTTTCGGCCCTCCTTTATTTCCGCTCTTATTTTGATCAGTTAATTTATTTCCCTTCCTCTCTTTCTCCAGCTCTCATTATTTATCTGATTAATGTAACTAGTCTCTGGTGTGAATGACTGAGCTTCCCTTTATTGTAGATAGAGGACTGGAGGAGGAGGAAAGAAGGGAAATACATAGAGGAGGAGAGCAGAAAGAGGGGGAAGAGCGAGAGGTACCTTACCCAGGTACTCCGGTGTTCCACAGGGTTCTGTGATGGAACCGTTCTCAAACTTGGACAGGTAGAAATCCCGCAGAACCACTTTGTTGTGATTGTTCTCTGTGTAGTACATCAGGTTCTCCAACTGTAGAACCACAAAACACACCACACACACACACACTAGAGCAGACAGAGAGCTTCATATCTTTACCATGGTTCTGTTTGGGCGGTATGCAAATTGGAGTGGGTCCAGGGAGTCTGGGATGATGGTGTTGATGTGAGTCCTTGACCATCCTTTCAAAGCATTTCATGGCTACAGATGTTAGTGCTATGGGGCTACAGATGTTAGTGCTATGGGGCGATAGTCATTTAGACAGGTTACCTTGGTGTTCTTAGGCACAGGGACTATGGTGGTCTGCTGTAAAACATATAGGTATTACAGACTGGGTCAGGGAGGTTGAACATGTCCTGGTAATCCTTCTGGCCCTGCGGCTTTGTAAATGTTAAGGTCTTACTCACATCATCTACGGAAAGCATGATCACACAGTCGTCAGGGACAGCTGGTGCTCTCATGCATGGTTCAGTGTTGCTAGCCTCGGAATTCGATTTTGGTCCTATATTGATGCTTTGCATGTTTGATGGTTTGTCGGAGGGCATAGCGGGATGTGTGTGTGTGTGTGTGTATGTAACAGCATCTCTCTTCTATGTGTCCCAAAAGAAACTGAGCACGTTTACATGCACACTAATAATTAGAGATTAAACTGATTATGGCTGTCACGTTCTGACCTTTATTTCCTTTGTTTTGTATTTATTTAGTATGGTCAGGGCGTGAGTTGGGGTGGGCAGTCTATGTTTGTTTTTCTATGATTTGGGGATTTCTATGTTTCGGCCAAGTCTGATTCTCAATCAGAGGCAGGTGTCATTAGTTGTCTCTGATTGAGAATCATACTTAGGTAACCTGGGTTTCACTGTTTGTTTGTGGGTGATTGTCTATGTTAGTTGCTTGTGTCAGCACAGTTCTCATTATAGCGTCACGGTCGTTAGTCGTTTATTGTTTCGTATAGTTTGTATTCAGGGTTCAGTGCTTTCTTTTTAATAAAAAAATCACCATGAACACATACCACCCTTGCATTTTGGTCCGCTTCATTAGACGATCGTGACAGAATCACCCACCAACCAAGGACCAAGCGGTGTGGTGACAGGCAGCGGCAGCAGGAGCAGTGCAAGGAGGAAGGGACATGGGAGGATGAGTTGGATGGTAAAGGACCCTGGGCTCAGCCTGGAGAATATCGCCGTCCCAAAGAAGAGCTGGAGGCAGCGAAGGCGGAGAGGCGCTGGTATGAGGAGGCAGCGAAGGCGGAGAGGCACTGGTATGAGGAGGCAGCGAAGGCGGAGAGGCGCTGGTATGAGGAGGCAGCGAAGGCGGCGTGGATGGAAGCCCGAGAGTCAGCCCCAAAAATGTATTGCGTTGGGAGGCACACAGGAAGTGTGGCGAAGCCAGGTAGGAGACCTGCGCCAACTTCCTGTGCTTACCGGAGGGCGAGAGAGAGGGTGTGTCACACCCTGACCATAGAAACATACAAAGCAAACTATGTTTTGTTTGGTCAGGGTGTGATCTGAGTGGGCATTCTATGTTGGATGTCTAGTTTGTCTGTTTCTGTGTTTGGGCCTGATATGGTTATCCACCAGAGGCAGGTGTTAGTCATTGTCTCTGATTGGGAACAATATTTAGGTAGCCTGTATTGTCATTTTGGGTTGTGGGTGATTGTCTATGTTAGTTGCTTGTGTTCAGCACAGTTCTCATTATAGCGTCACGGTCGTTATTTGTTTATTGGTTACTTTGTGCTTTTCGTCATCTATTAAAAGATGCGTTCACACCACGCTGCGCTTTGGTCTGCTTCATACCACGATCAATGGCAGAAGGCAGAGTATGGCGCTAGTCATGTAAACACTTTACTTATCTTAATAGGCGTAAGGTCAAAATCAAAGTTAGCACACGCTGTTTAAAACCCCTGGATTTCTGAGCAATCTTTCAAATGATGAGGACGTGAAGAACTTAGTCGTTGTCCCAGCTGCGTGTTTGACCTGAGCATGTGCCAACACCGGTAACGCAAGCCTCCCTCGTATGAACGAGTGAAGTGAGTTCGGAAAAAACGGAACGTTTGCATCTTTTGAAATTGTTTTCACGTGGTTGCTGTGGTAAAACGTTTATTTAGATTGGGGATTTTAACTCCCTTTAGGTAGCCTGATTAGAACTCCCTTTAGGTAGCCTGATTAGAACTCCCTTTAGGTAGCCTGATTAGAACTCCCTTTAGGTAGCCTGATTAGAACTCCCTTTAGGTAGCCTGATTAGAACTCCCTTTAGGTAGCCTGATTAGAACTCCCTTTAGGTAGCCTGATTAGAACTCCCTTTAGGTAGCCTGATTAGAACTCCCTTTAGGTAGCCTGATTAGAACTCCCTTTAGGTAGCCTGATTAGAACTCCCTTTAGGTAGCCTGATTAGAACTCCCTTTAGGTAGCCTGATTAGAACTCCCTTTAGGTAGCCTGATTAGAACTCCCTTTAGGTAGCCTGATTAGAACTCCCTTTAGGTAGCCTGATTTGAACTCCCTTTAGGTAGCCTGATTAGAACTCCCTTTAGGTAGCCTGATTAGAACTCCCTTTAGGTAGCCTGATTAGAACTCCCTTTAGGTAGCCTGATTAGAACTCCCTTTAGGTAGCCTGATTAGAACTCCCTTTAGGTAGCCCGATTAGAACTCCCTTTAGGTAGCCCGATTTTAGATTTGTCCATGTAATCAATTACTAGGGAAATCATTCTTCTTGCAAAGAATATAAGCGGTTTAAACAAATTATTATATTAATCGGACTATTCACAATAATCATATTATTGTGTGCATGTAACCATAGTCCCTGTGTTTACTAAATGGAGGAGATTTAGCTTTGGGCAAGATGAGGGGAGGGGTGCTTTAATGTTAGGAGGGACTCCTCAAGGTTTCTTGGTTTTACACACCCTGTGACCTACCTTGAGGTTCCTGTGTACGATGTTGAGTGAGTGTAGATAGGATACGGCCTCTAGAACCTGTTTGATCACGTTGGAGGCATCTCTCTCTGTGTAATTCCCCTGGTCCAGAATCCAGTCAAACACATCACCGCCTGTAGCCCTGCAACACACGCACGCGCACACGCACACACCTTGTTATTAGTCCATTACATGTTCTTTAATGTAACCTTTATTTAACTAGACAAGTCAGTTAAGAACAAATTCTTAATTACAATGACGGCCTACTCCGGCCAACCCCGGACGACGCTGGGCCGTATCCTATCTAAATCTCCCTATGGGACTCCCAATCACGGCCGGTTGTGATACAGCCTGGATTCGAACCAGGGTGTCTGTAGTAACGCCTCAAGCACTGAGATGCAGTGCCTTAGACCTCTGTGTCTATGTCCACAAGTAGACTGCAAGTAGAGTTAGTGATGATTTTATCTCATTACCCCTGGTCTCTCTCCCATTACCCCTGGTCTCTCTCTCATTACCCATGGTCTCTCTCCCATTACCACTGGTCTCTCTCTCATTGCCCCTGGTCAAACGGCTCCCTGGTCTCTCTCTCATTACCCCGGGTCTCTCTCCCATTACCCCGGAACTAGAAGCACAAGCATTTCGCTACACTCGCATTAACATCTGCTAACCATGTGTATGTGACAAATAAAATTTGATTTGATTTGATTTGGTCTCTCTCTCATTATCCCTGGTCAAACGGCTCCCTGGTCTCTCTCTCATTACCCCTGATCTCTCTCCCATTACCCCTGGTCTCTCTCTCATTACCCCTGGTCTCTCTCTCATTACCCCTGGTCTCTCTCCCATTACCCCTGGTCTCTCTCTCATTACTCCTGGTCAAACGGCTCCCCGGTCTCTCTCTCATTACCCCTGGTCAAACGGCTCCCCTGTCTCTCTCTCATTACCCCTGGTCAAACGGCTCCCCGGTCTCTCTCTCATTACCCCTGGTCAAACGGCTCCCCGGTCTCTCTCTCATTACCCCTGGTCAAACGGCTCCCCTGTCTCTCTCTCATTACCCCTGGTCAAACGGCTCCCCGGTCTCTCTCTCATTACCCCTGGTCAAACGGCTCCCCTGTCTCTCTCTCATTACCCCTGGTCAAACGGCTCCCCGGTCTCTCTCTCATTACCCCTGGTCAAACGGCTCCCCGGTCTCTCTCTCATTACCCCTGGTCAAACGGCTCCCCTGTCTCTCTCTCATTACCCCTGGTCAAACGGCTCCCCGGTCTCTCTCTCATTACCCCTGGTCTCTCCCTCATTACCCCTGATTTCTCTCTCTCTCATTACCCCTGGTCCAACGGCTCCCTGGGCTCTCTCTCATTACCCCTGGTCTATCATTACCCCTGGTCCAATGGCTCCCTGGTCTCTCTCTCATTACCCCTGGTCTCTCATTACCCTTGGTCCAATGGCTCCCTGGTGTCTCTCTCATTACCCCTGGTCTCTCATTACCCCTGGTCCAACGGCTCCCTGGGCTCTCTCCCATTACCCCTGGTCTCTCTCTCATTACCCCTGGTCTCTCTCTCATTACCCCTGGTCTCTCTCCCATTACCCCTGGTCTCTCTCTCATTACTCCTGGTCAAACGGCTCCCCGGTCTCTCTCTCATTACCCCTGGTCAAACGGCTCCCCTGTCTCTCTCTCATTACCCCTGGTCAAACGGCTCCCCGGTCTCTCTCTCATTACCCCTGGTCAAACGGCTCCCCTGTCTCTCTCTCATTACCCCTGGTCAAACGGCTCCCCGGTCTCTCTCTCATTACCCCTGGTCAAACGGCTCCCCGGTCTCTCTCTCATTACCCCTGGTCAAACGGCTCCCCTGTCTCTCTCTCATTACCCCTGGTCAAACGGCTCCCCGGTCTCTCTCTCATTACCCCTGGTCTCTCCCTCATTACCCCTGATTTCTCTCTCTCTCATTACCCCTGGTCCAACGGCTCCCTGGGCTCTCTCTCATTACCCCTGGTCTATCATTACCCCTGGTCCAATGGCTCCCTGGTCTCTCTCTCATTACCCCTGGTCTCTCATTACCCTTGGTCCAATGGCTCCCTGGTGTCTCTCTCATTACCCCTGGTCTCTCATTACCCCTGGTCCAACGGCTCCCTGGGCTCTCTCTCATTACCCCTGGTCTCTCATTACCCCTGGTCTCTCTCTCATTACCCCTGGTCTCTCATTACCCCTGGTCTCTCTCTCATTACCCCTGGTCTCTCATTACCCCTGGTCTCTCTCTCATTACCCCTGGTCTCTCATTACCCCATGTCTCTCATTACCCTTGGTCCAATGGATCCCTGGTATCTCTCTCATTACCCCTGGTCTCTCATTACCCCTGGTCTCTCTCTCATTACCCCTGGTCCAACAGATCCCTGGTGTCTCTATCATCATTAGTGTGCTTGTATCTGTGTCACTCTACTTTAATATTAACTCCTGTCTCACGCCTCCTGTCTCACGCCTCCCGTCTCATATCTGTTGCAATCTGTTATAAACTAATCGCAGTTATCCAATCAATAAGAGCCCTCCGAGCCCAGAGCTAACCCAATGAGCTGTAAAACGTGTGTGTGAGTGTGTTGACAGTCATCGCGAGCTCATGCTGATTTTTGATGACAATTGTTATTATTTTATTTTCTCTGCCTACACCCTATAGGAGAAACACTCATCCATTAGTACTGCTTTAGGAACACAGTGGTGGGCGTGCAGTCACCAACACAACCGTTTTATTAAGGGTAAATATCTAATCTAGCTAAAATAGTGTATTTCCTCTGTTGCAGACAGGAGCAGAGCACCGTAGTAAAACGCACTCTGGAGACTTGGAGGTCATGAATACAGTAGACACCCTGTAGCCTTGGAGGTCATGAATACAGTAGACACCCTGTAGCCTTGGAGGTCATGAATACAGTAGACACCCTGTAGCCTTGGAGGTCATGACTACAGTAGACACCCTGTAGCCTTGGAGGTCATGAATACAGTAGACACCCTATAGCCTTGGAGGTCATGAATACAGTAGACACCCTGTACTCACAGCTCCTGGATGATGAAGTACTCCTTCCGCGTCTCAAAAGTGTCGATCAGTTGGAGGATGTTTGGATGGTTGACCCTGGAACAGCCAGAGGAGGAGGCATTCAGACACACAAACTGGTTTCTATTGACTACGTCTGGCTGAGGACTGAGGACCTCAGTGTCTGCTGGCTGAGGACTGAGGACCACAGTGTCTGCTGGCTGAGGACTGAGGACCACAGTGTCTGCTGGCTGAGGACTGAGGACCACAGTGTCTGCTGGCTGAGGACTGAGGACCACAGTGTCTGCTGGCTGAGGACTGAGGACCACAGTGTCTGCTGGCTGAGGACTGAGGACCACAGTGTCTGCTGGCTGAGGACTGAGGACCACAGTGTCTGCTGGCTGAGGACTGAGGACCACAGTGTCTGCTGGCTGAGGACTGAGGACCACAGTGTCTGCTGGCTGAGGACTGAGGACCACAGTGTCTGCTGGCTGAGGACTGAGGACCACAGTGTCTGCTGGCTGAGGACTGAGGACCACAGTGTCTGCTGGCTGAGGACTGAGGACCACAGTGTCTGCTGACTGGGTTTAATTCTTTCTTTAAATGAATGTCTGCTTTAGATCCGGAGAACAGGTTTGCATCTCAAATGGCTCCCTGCTTTAGGAGAACATCTCAAATGCCTCCCTGTACCAGTGTTGAAAGTAGTAGACTCTACAGGGCACAGGGTTTCATTTGGGATGCCAGGTGTGTGGACCCACTGGCTTTATCAATGTAGAAAAAAAAAATTGTTAGTTGTACTTTGATAAGCCTGCTTTCAAATGTTCTGTCAGGGTTTCATTTGGGATGCCAGGTGTGTGGACTCCCTGGCTTTATCAATGTAGAAAACAGAAAACAGAAAACCGTCAGTTGTACTTTGATAAGCCTGCTTTCAAATGTTCCGTCAGGGTTTCTACTTCCACTCAGATACATAAAGAAAGAATAATTTAACAGGATCACGTACATTTTGAGAGGGGGTCTGTCTCTCTGTACATCAGGGGATCACGTACATTTTGAGAGGGGGTCTGTCTCTCTGTACATCAGGGGATCACGTACATTTTGAGAGGGGGTCTGTCTCTCTGTACATCAGGGGATCACGTACATTTTGAGAGGGGGTCTGTCTCTCTGTACATCAGGGGATCACGTACATTTTGAGGATCTGGATTTCATTCTTGGCAGCCTTGCGTACTTTCCTCCCGTCCTTCTTCAGAAACTTCTTACAGACAAACACCTTGTTGGTCTGTCTGTCTTTAGCCATACACAGCTCACAGAACTCCTTCCTAGAGAGAGAAAGAGGAGTGAGAGAGGGGGAGAGAGAGAGACAGAGAGGGGAGAGAGAGAGAGGAGAGAGGAGAGAGAGGGGGGAGAGAGACAGAGAGGAGTGAGAGAGGGGGAGTGAGACAACGAGAGAGAGAGGAGAGAGAGGGGAGAGAGAGGGAGAGAGACAGAGAGGAGAGAGAGAGAGAGAGGACAGATGCATTCTATTTCACCCTAACCCTAAACATATGGAATTGTTTCACCATGGATAATTTATCAATTTGATTTAGAATTTTAGGTAACAACAAAACATAACATTTAAAAAAAAAAATATCCTATATCCTAGAGAGAGAAAGAGGAGTGAGAGAGGGGGAGAGAGAGAGACAGAGAGAGAGGGGAGAGAGAGAGCGGAGAGAGGAGAGGGGAGAGAGGAGTGAGAGAGGGGGGAGAGAGACACAGAGAGAGAGGGGAGAGAGGAGAGAGAGGAGAGAATAGAGAGGGGGGAGAGAGACAGAGAGGAGAGATGGGGGAGAGAGAGAGAGGAGAGAGGGGGGAGAGAGACAGAGAGGAGTGAGAGAGGGGGAAGAGAGACAAAGAGAGAGAGGGGAGAGAGAGAGAGGAGAGAGAGGAGAGAATAGAGAGAGGGGAGAGAGACAGAGGAGTGAGAGAGGGGGGAGAGAGACAAAGAGAGAGAGAGAGGGGAGAGAGAGAGAGAGGAGTGAGAGAGGGGGGAGAGAGACAAAGAGAGAGAGGGAGGAGAGAGGGGAGAGAGACAGAGAGGAGTGAGAGAGGGGGGAGAGAGACAGAGAGGAGTGAGAGAGGGGGGAGAGAGACAACGAGAGAGAGAGGAAAGAGAGAGGTGATAGAGACGGAGAGAGACGGAGAGGAGAGAGAGAGAGAGAGAGAGATGACAGATGCATTCTACTAACCCTAAACATATGGAATTGTTTCACCATGGATAATTTATCAATTTGATTTAGAATTTTAGGTAACAACAAAACATAAAATTAAAAAAAAGATATACATATTGAATTTGTCCTTTTACTGCTATAGGCCATAGAAACTAAATGATTAACACATTCATAAATGGCGAAACAGACAGTAAAACAATGAATCATCAGGAAAAAGGTGTTGCAGGGCAGATATTGTTTTATTCTATAAACTACTGACAACAAGTTAAAACATTAGTATTGTGTTGTTTAAAAATGAACTTATTTTCTTTCCATTATTCAAGGTCTGACAAAACATTGCATCTTTATTGTTATTTTGACCAGTTGTCATTTTCTGCAAATAAACAATAAATGCTCTAATTGACAATATTTTAATTTGAGAGAAATGTTGTCAGCAGTTAATAGAATGAAACAAAAAATAGAATAGAACAAAAATGTTAATTTTACCCAAACACCTCGAAATAGTAAACCAGAGAAACTGAGGACGGTGCAGTAACGTTTTTGTTTGTTTTGGTCTTGGAACACAAGGCAAACCGAAGTCTACGCCCCTTTGTCTGTGATTGGTCAACAGTAGGGATTCTTTAAGGAAGTGTTCGCTGTCATTTAACGAGAGACTAATCGCCAAATGTATTAGTAAGATGTAAAAATCTTCTCAACAAAAACGTCAAAACTAAGGACAGTTTTAATCTTAAATGAATTCTGACTAATTTGAGGAAGTGTACAGTCGTGGCCAAAAGTTTTGAGAATGACACAAATATTAATTTCCATAAAGTCTGCTGCTTCAGTGTCTTCAGATATTTTTGTCAGATGTTACTATGGAATACTGAAGTATAATTACAAGCATTTCATAAGTGTCAAAAGCTTTTATTAACAATTACATGAAGTTGATGCAAAGAGTCGATATTTACAGTGTTGACCCTTCTTTTTCAAGACCTCTGCAATCTGCCTGGCATGTTGTCAATTAACTTCTGGGCCCCATCCTGACTGATGGCAGCCCATTCTTGCATAATCAAGGCTGTGAGTTTGTTTAGAATTTGTGGGTTTTTGTTTGTCCACCCGCCTCTTGGGGATTGACCACAAGTTCTCAATGGGATTAAGGTCTGGCGATTTTCCTGGCCATGGACCCAAAATATCAATGTTTTGTGCACCGAGCCACTTAGTTATCCCTTTTGCCTTATGGCAAAGTGCTCCATCATGCTGGAAAAGGCATTGTTCATCACCAAACTGTTCCTGGATGGCTGGGAGAAGTTGCTCATGGAGATTGTGTTGGTACCATTCTTTATTCATGGCTGTGTTCTTAGGCAAAATTGTGAGTGAGCCCACTCCCTTGGCTGAGAAGCAACCCCAAACATGAATGGTCTCAGGATTCTTTAATGTTGGCATGACACAGGACTGATGGTAGCGCTCACCTCGTCTTCTCCGGACAAGCTTTTTTCCGGATGCCCCAAAAAATGGGAAAGGGGATTCATCAGAGACAATGACTTTACCCCAGTCCTCAGCAGTCCAATCCCTGTACCTTTTGCAGAATATCAGTCTGTCACTGATGTTTTTCCTGGAGAGAAGTGGCTTCTTTGCTGCCCTTCTTGACACCAGGCCATCCACCATATTCGACTCACTGTGCTTGCAGATGCACTCACACCTGCCTGCTATCATTCCTGAGCAAGTTCTGTACTGGTGGTGCCCCGATCCCGCAGCTGAATAAACTTTAGGAGACGGTCCTGGCACTTGCTGGACTTTCTTGGGCGCCTTGAAGCCTTCTTCACAACAATTGAACCGCTCTCCTTGAAGTTCTTGATGATCCGATGAATGGTTGATTTAGGTGCAATCTTACTGGCAGAAATATCCTTGCCTGTGAAGCCCTTTTTGTGCAAAGCAATGATGACGGCACGTGTTTCCTTGCAGGTAACCATGGTTGACAGAGGAAGAACAATGATTCCAAGCACCACCCTCCTTTGGAAGCTTCCAGTCTGTTATTCGAACTCAATCAGCATGACAGAGTGATCTCCAGCCTTGTCCTCGTCAACACTCACACCTGTGTTAACGAGAGAATCACTGACACGATGTCAGCAGGTCCTTTTGTGGCAGGGCTGAAATGCAGTGGAAATGTTTTTTGGGGGGGATTCAGTTCATTTGCATGGCAAAGAGGGACTTTGCAATGAATTGCAATTAATCTGATCACTCTTCATAACATTCTGGAGTATATGCAAATTGCCATCATACAAACTGAGGCAGCAGACTGTGAAAATGAAGGGACTGGTTAACCCCTTCTCACACAGGAAGCCAGGGTCCTGCACGGACAGCTTGTCTTTTATGTTTAACCCGTCCGCGGGCTGGGAGTAGATACTAGGTTTGGCCTACATTTTGAGTTGTATTGCTATCACTGTTGACCTTAGCTCTTCGCCTGACCCGGTTCAACTTACTACTCCCACACATGGCTCAGTCTATGGGCAGTTGTGTTTAATCCGGCACTGCTTTAGGTTATGAGGGCTCATAATGACTAGATCTTTTCAATGTGGCAGTACAGTGTATGCATGTCTCACTGCTATCATAGAGGACTGAACTGGCTATACCCCTGATTTGTGTCATTCTCAAAACTGCTACGGCGTCTCAAGATGGCCAAACAGTACTATATAATGGCACACTGATGCTAAGTACACTACTATTGACCTGGAACAATAGGGTGCCATTTGGGAAGAACAGATTGTTTCACCTATGCCTCAAGCTGCCTACCCCCACTATAAAACATGGTCTACCCCCACTATAAAACATGGTCTACCCCCACTATAAAACATGGTCTACCCCCACTATAAAACATGGTCTACCCCCACTATAAAACATGATCTACCTCCACTATAAAACATGGTCTACCCCCACTATAAAACATGGTCTACCTCCAGTATAAAACATGGTCTACCCCCACTATAAAACATGGTCTACCTCCACTATAAAACATGGTCTACCCCCACTATAAAACATGGTCTACCCCCACTATAAAACATGGTCTACCCCCACTATAAAACATGGTCTACCTCCAGTATAAAACATGGTCTACCCCCACTATAAAACATGGTCTACCTCCACTATAAAACATGGTCTACCCCCACTATAAAACATGGTCTACCTCCACTATAAAACATGGTCTATAAAACATGGTCTACCTCCAGTATAAAACATGGTCTACCTCCACTATAAAACCTGGTCTACCCCCACTATAAAACATGGTCTACCTCCACTATAAAACATGGTCTATAAAACATGGTCTACCCCCACTATAAAACATGGTCTACCCCCACTATAAAACATGGTC
This sequence comes from Oncorhynchus clarkii lewisi, assembly GCF_045791955.1. Lineage (NCBI taxonomy): Eukaryota > Metazoa > Chordata > Actinopteri > Salmoniformes > Salmonidae > Oncorhynchus > Oncorhynchus clarkii. Next base: position 79,492,436 of record NC_092155.1, read on the forward strand.
TACCTCCAGTATAAAACATGGTCTACCTCCAGTATAAAACATGGTCTACCTCCACTATAAAACATGGTCTACCCCCACTATAAAACATGATCTACCTCCAGTATAAAACATGGTCTACCTCCACTATAAAACATGGTCTATAAAACATGGTCTACCCCCACTATAAAACATGGTCTACCCCCACTATAAAACATGGTCTACCTCCAGTATAAAACATGGTCTACCCCCACTATAAAACATGGTCTACCCCCACTATAAAACATGGTCTACCCCCACTATAAAACATGGTCTACCTCCAGTATAAAACATGGTCTACCCCCACTATAAAATATGGTCTACCTCCAGTATAAAACATGGTCTACCCCCACTATAAAATATGGTCTACCCCCACTATAAAACATGGTCTACCCCCACTATAAAACATGGTCTACCTCCAGTATAAAACATGGTCTACCCCCACTATAAAACATGGTCTACCCCCACTATAAAACATGGTCTACCCCCACTATAAAACATGGTCTACCCCCACTATAAAATATGGTCTACCCCCACTATAAAACATGGTCTACCTCCAGTATAAAACATGGTCTACCCCCACTATAAAACATGGTCTACCCCCACTATAAAATATGGTCTACCCCCACTATAAAACATGGTCTACCTCCAGTATAAAACATGGTCTACCCCCACTATAAAACATGGTCTACCCCCACTATAAAACATGGTCTACCTCCAGTATAAAACATGGTCTACCCCCACTATAAAACATGGTCTACCCCCACTATAAAACATGGTCTACCCCCACTATAAAATATGGTCTACCCCCACTATAAAACATGGTCTACCCCCACTATAAAACATGGTCTACCTCCACTATAAAACATGGTCTACCCCCACTATAAAACATGGTCTACCTCCACTATAAAACATGGTCTACCCCCACTATAAAACATGGTCTACCTCCACTGGAAAACATGGTCTACCCCCACTATAAAACATGGTCTACACCCACTATATAACATGGTCTATAAAACATGGTCTACCTCCAGTATAAAACATGGTCTACCCCCACTATAAAATATGGTCTACCCTCACTATAAAACATGGTCTACCTCCACTGGAAAACATTGTGAGTTAAATAATTCATAAATTCTTCAAAATATATTTTTTCACTTTGTGTTTAGTGTATGAAATAGTTAGGATAATTATACAATATGGGATGTGTGCAGTATGTGTTTGTGTAATTTGTGTGTGTGTAGTTTGTGTGTGTGTGTGTGTGTGTGTCTGTGTGTGTGTGTGTGTGTGTGTGTGTGTTTGTGTGTGCGTGTCTGTGTGTTTGTGTGTGTGTGTAGTTTGTGTGTGTGTGTGTGTCTGTGTGTGTAGTTTGTGTGTTTGTGTGTGTGTGTAGTGTGTGTGTGTGTGTAGTTTGTGTGTGTGTCTGTGTGTGTGTGCGTGTGTGCGTGTGTGCGTGTGTGTGTGTGTGTCTGTGTGTGTGTGTGTGTGTGTGTGTTTGTGTCTGTGTGTGTGTGTGTGTGTGTGTGTGTGTGTGTGTGTGTGTGTGTGTGTGTGTGTGTGTGTGTGTGTGTGTGTGTGTGTTTGTGTCTGTGTGTGTGTGTGTGTGTTTGTGTCTGTGTGTGCTTGTCTGTGTGTGTGTGTTATATAAAACACACACACTCTAAGTCCAGATGGTGGTGTTGCCATATGGGGTGTGTGTTGGTCATAACTCGGTCAGTGCAGGAGGCATCACATTTTCACTGCTTTATTTTAACGAAGCAGAGCCTGGAGCTGCGGTGCAGAGGAAGAGGAGTGGGAGAGAGCAGGGAGATGGCAATAGGAGAGGAGGGAGAAGGGAAGAGGAGAGGAGGGAGAAGGGAAGAGGAGAGGGAGAGAGCAGGGAGATGGCAAGAGGAGAGGAGGGAGAAGAGAAGAGGAGAGGGAGAGAGCAGGGAGATGGCAAGAGGAGAGGAGGGATAAGGGAAGAGGAGAGGAGGGAGAAGGGAAGAGGAGAGGAGGGAGAAGGGTTAGAGGAGAGGGAGAGAGCAGGGAGATGGCAAGAGGAGAGGAGGGAGAAGAGAAGAGGAGAGGGAGAGAGCAGGGAGATGGAAAGAGGAGAGGAGGGAGAAGGGAAGAGGAGAGGAGGGAGATGGCAAGAGGAGAGGAGGGAGAAGGGAAGAGGATAGGAGGGAGATGGCAAGAGGAGAGGAGGGAGAAGGGAAGAGGAGAGGAGGGAGATGGCAAGAGGAGAGGAGGGAGAAGGGAAGAGGAGAGGAGGGAGAAGGGAAGAGGAGAGGGAGAGAGCAGGGAGATGGCAAGAGGAGAGGAGGGAGAAGGGAAGAGGAGAGGAGGAGGACGTGGGAAACTGAATGAAATTAAAAACGGTTTGTGGAACAGCTGCATGTAGGGAGGATTTTAAATCTGCGTCCCAAATGTCACTACTTTTGACCAGGACCCATAGGGATCAATATATAACATAAAAAGGTACAGTGCCTTGCGAAAGTATTCGGCCCCCTTGAACTTTGCGACCTTTTGCCACATTTCAGGCTTCAAACATAAAGATATAAAACTGTATTTTTTTGTGAAGAATCAACAACAAGTGGGACACAATCATGAAGTGGAACGACATTTATTGGATATTTCTAACTTTTTTAACAAATCAAAAACTGAAAAATTGGGCGTGCAAAATTATTCCGCCCCTTTACTTTCAGTGCAGCAAACTCTCTCCAGAAGTTCAGTGAGGATCTCTGAATGATCCAATGTTGACCTAAATGACTAATGATGATAAATACAATCCACCTGTGTGTAATCAAGTCTCCGTATAAATGCACCTGCACTGTGATAGTCTCAGAGGTCCGTTAAAAGCGCAGAGAGCATCATGAAGAACAAGGAACACACCAGGCAGGTCCGAGATACTGTTGTGAAGAAGTTTAAAGCCGGATTTGGATACAAAAAGATTTCCCAAGCTTTAAACATCCGAAGGATCACTGTGCAAGCGATAATATTGAAATGGAAGGAGTATCAGACCACTGCAAATCTACCAAGACCTGGCCGTCCCTCTAAACTTTCAGCTCATACAAGGAGAAGACTGATCAGAGATGCAGCCAAGAGGCCCATGATCACTCTGGATGAACTGCAGAGATCTACAGCTGAGGTGGGAGACTCTGTCCATAGGACAACAATCAGTTGTATATTGCACAAATCTGGCCTTTATGGAAGAGTGGCAAGAAGAAAAACATTTCTTAAAGATATCCATAAAAAGTGTTGTTTAAAGTTTGCCACAAGCCACCTGGGAGACACACCAAACATGTGGAAGAAGGTGCTCTGGTCAGATGAAACCAAAATGTAACTTTTTGGCAACAATGCAAAACGTTATGTTTGGCGTAAAAGCAACACAGCTCATCACCCTGAACACACCATCCCCACTGTCAAACATGGTGGTGGCAGCATCATGGTTTGGGCCTGCTTTTCTTCAGCAGGGACATGGAAGATGGTTAAAATTGATGGGAAGATGGATGGAGCCAAATACAGGACCATTCTGGAAGAAAACCTGATGGAGTCTGCAAAAGACCTGAGACTGGGACGGAGATTTGTCTTCCAACAAGACAATGATCCAAAACATAAAGCAAAATCTACAATGGAATGGTTCAAAAATAAACATATCCAGGTGTTAGAATGGCCAAGTCAAAGTCCAGACCTGAATCCAATCGAGAATCTGTGGAAAGAACTGAAAACTGCTGTTCACAAATGCTCTCCTTCCAACCTCACTGAGCTCGAGCTGTTTTGCAAGGAGGAATGGGAAAAAAAATGTCAGTCTCTCGATGTGCAAAACTGATAGAGACATACCCCAAGCGACTTACAGCTGTAATCGCAGCAAAAGGTGGCGCTACAAAGTATTAACTTAAGGGGGCTGAATAATTTTGCTTGCCCAATTTTTCAGTTTTTGAATTGTTAAAAAAGATTGAAATATCCAATAAATGTTGTTCCACTTCATGATTGTGTCCCACTTGTTGTTGAAAAAAATACAGTTTTACATCTTTATGTTTGAAGCCTGAAATGTGGCAAAAGGTCGCAAAGTTCAAGGGGGCCGAATACTTTCGCAAGGCACTGTATAGCAGAGTACGGTCTTTACTGATCATACGAAGGTATAGCAGTAATGTCTACGGTCTTTACTGATCATATGAAGGTATAGCAGTAATGTCTACGGTCTTTACTGATCATATGAAGGTATAGCAGTAATGTCTATGGTCTTTACTGATTATATGAAGGTATCGCAGTAATGTCTACGGTCTTTACTGATCATATGATGGTATATCTGTCTATGGTCTTTACTGATCATATGAAGGTATAGCAGTAATGTCAACTGTCTTCAGTGATCATATGAAGGTATAGCAGTAATGTCTATGGTCTTTACTGATCAAATGAAGGTATAGCATTAATGTCTACTGTCTTTACTGATCATATGAAGGCATAGCTGTCTATGGTCTTCAGTGATCATATGAAGGCATAGCTGTCTATGGTATTTACTGATCATATGAAGGTATAGCAGTAATGTCTACTGTCTTCACTGATCATATGAAGGTATAGCAGTAATGTCTACTGATCATATGAAGGTATAGCAGTAATGTCTATGGTCTTTACTGATCCTATGAAGGTATAGCAGTAATGTCAACTGTCTTCAGTGATCATATGAAGGTATAGCAGTAATGTCTATGGTCTTTACTGATCAAATGAAGGTATAGCATTAATGTCTACTGTCTTTACTCATCATATGAAGGCATAGCTGTCTATGGTCTTCAGTGATCATATGAAGGCATAGCTGTCTATGGTATTTACTGATCATATGAAGGTATAGCAGTAATGTCTACTGTCTTCACTGATCATATGAAGGTATAGCAGTCTATGGTCTTTACAGATCATATGAAGGTATATCAGTCTATGGTCTTTACTGATCATATGAAGGTATAGCAGTATACGGTCTTTACTGATCATATGACGGTATAGCAGTAATGTCTATGGTATTTACTGATCATATGAAGGTTTAGCAGTATATGGTCTTTACTGATCATATGAAGGTATATCAGTCTACGGTCTTTACTGATCATATGAAGATATAGCAGTAATATCTATGGTCTTTACTGATCATATGAAGGTATAGCATTAATGTATACTGTCTTTACTGATCATATGAAGGTATAGCAGTAATGTCTATGTTCTTTACTGATCATATGAAGGTATAGCAGTAATGTCTACGGTCTTTACTGATCAAATGAAGGTATAGCAGTAATGTCTATGGTCTTTACTGATCACATGAAGGTACAGCAGTAATGTCTATGGTCTTTACTGATCATATGAAGGTATAGCAGTAATGTCTATGGTCTTTACTGATCATATGAAGGTATAGCAGACTATGGTCTTTACTGATCATATGAAGGTATATCAGTAATGTCTACGGTCTTTACTGATCATATGAAGGTATAGCAGTAATGTCTACGGTCTTTACTGATCATATGATGGTATAGCAGTAATGTCTATGGTCTTTACTGATCATATGATGGTATAGCTGTAATGTCTACGGTCTTTACTGATCATATGAAGGTATAGCATTAATGTCTACGGTTTTTACTGATCATATGACGGTATAGCAGACTATGGTCTTTACTAATCATATGAAGGTATATCTGTCTAGGGTCTTTACTGATCATATGAAGGTATAGCAGTAATGTCTACGGTCTTTACTGATCATATGAAGGTATAGCAGTAATGTCTATGGTCTTTACTGATCACATGAAGGTACAGCAGTAATGTCTATGGTCTTTACTGATCATATGAAGGTATAGCAGTAATGTCTACGGTCTTTACTGATCACATGAAGGTATAGCAGACTATGGTCTTTACTGATCATATGAAGGTATATCAGTAATGTCTACGGTCTTTACTGATCATATGAAGGTATATCAGTAATGTCTACGGTCTTTACTGATCATATGAAGGTATAGCAGTAATGTCTACGGTCTTTACTGATCATATGAAGGTATAGCAGTAATGTCTACGGTCTTTACTGATCATATGAAGGTATAGCAGACTATGGTCTTTACTGATCATATGAAGGTATATCAGTAATGTCTACGGTCTTTACTGATCATATGAAGGTATAGCAGTAATGTCTACGGTCTTTACTGATCATATGATGGTATAGCAGTAATGTCTATGGTCTTTACTGATCATATGATGGTATAGCAGTAATGTCTACGGTCTTTACTGATCATATGAAGGTATAGCATTAATGTCTACGGTTTTTACTGATCATATGACGGTATAGCAGACTATGGTCTTTACTGATCATATGAAGGTATATCTGTCTATGGTCTTTACTGATCATATGAAGGTATAGCAGTAATGTCTACGGTCTTTACTGATCATATGAAGGTATATCTGTCTATGGTCTTTACTGATCATATGAAGGTATATCTGTCTATGGTCTTTACTGATCATATGAAGGTATAGCAGTAATGTCTACGGTCTTTACTGATCATATGAAGGTATAGCAGTAATGTCTATGGTCTTTACTGATCACATGAAGGTACAGCAGTAATGTCTATGGTCTTTACTGATCATATGATGGTATAGCAGTAATGTCTACAGTCTTTACTGATCATATGAAGGTCAAGCAGACTATGGTCTTTACTGATCATATGAAGGTATATCAGGAATGTCTACGGTCTTTACTGATCATATGAAGGTATAGTAGTAATGTCTACGGTCTTTACTGATCATATGAAGGTATAGCAGTAATGTCTACGGTCTTTACTGATCATATGAAGGTATAGCAGACTATGGTCTTTACTGATCATATGAAGGTATATCAGTAATGTCTACGGTATTTACTGATCATATGAAGGTATAGCAGTAATGTCTACGGTCTTTACTGATCATATGAAGGTATAGCAGTAATATCTACGGTCTTTACTGATCATATGATGGTATAGCAGTAATGTCTATGGTCTTTACTGATCATATGATGGTATAGCAGTAATGTCTACGGTTTTTACTGATCATATGACGGTATAGCAGACTATGGTCTTTACTGATCATATGAAGGTATATCTGTCTATGGTCTTTACTGATCATATGAAGGTATAGCAGTAATGTCAACTGTCTTCAGTGATCATATGAAGGTATAGCAGACTATGGTCTTTACTGATCATATGAAGGTATATCAGTAATGTCTACGGTATTTACTGATCATATGAAGGTATAGCAGTAATGTCTACGGTCTTTACTGATCATATGAAGGTATAGCTGTAATGTCTACCGTCTTTACTGATCATATGAAGGTATAGCAGACTATGGTCTTTACTGATCATATGAAGGTATATCAGTAATGTCTACGGTATTTACTGATCATATGAAGGTATAGCAGTAATGTCTACGGTCTTTACTGATCATATGAAGGTATAGCAGTAATATCTACGGTCTTTACTGATCATATGATGGTATAGCAGTAATGTCTATGGTCTTTACTGATCATATGATGGTATAGCAGTAATGTCTACGGTTTTTACTGATCATATGACGGTATAGCAGTCTATGGTCTTTACTGATCATATGAAGGTATATCTGTCTATGGTCTTTACTGATCATATGAAGGTATAGCAGTAATGTCAACTGTCTTCAGTGATCATATGAAGGTATAGCAGACTATTGTCTTTACTGATCATATGAAGATATAGCAGTAATGTCTATGGTATTTACTGATCATATGAAGTTATAGCAGTATATGGTCTTTACTGATCATATGATGGTATGTCAGTCTACGGTCTTTACTGATCATATGAAGGTATATCTGTCTATGGTCTTTACTGATCATATGAAGGTATAGCATTAATGTCTACTGTCTTTACTGATAATATGAAGGTATAGCAGACTATGGTCTTTACTGATCATATGAAGATTTTGCAGTAATATCTATGGTCTTTACTGATCATATGAAGTTATAGCATTAATGTATACTGTCTTTACTGATCATATGAAGGTATAGCAGTAATGTCTATGTTCTTTACTGATCATATGTAGGTATAGCAGTAATTCTACGGTCTTTACTGACCATATGAAGGTATAGCAGTAATGTCTACGGTCTTTACTGATCATATGAAGGTACAGCAGTAATGTCTATGGTCTTTACTGATCATATGAAGGTACAGCATTAATGTCTACGGTCTTTACTGATCATATGAAGGTATAGCAGACTATGGTCTTTACTGATCATATGACGGTATAGCAGTAATGTATATGGTCTTTACTGATCATATGAAGGTAAAGCAGACTATGGTCTTTACTGATCATATGAAGGTATAGCATTAATGTCTACTGTCTTTACTGATAATATGAAGGTAAAGCAGACTATGGTCTTTACTGATCATATGAAGATATAGCAGTAATATCTATGGTCTTTACTGATCATACGAAGGTATAGCATTAATGTCTACTGTCTTTACTGATAATATGAAGGTAAAGCAGACTATGGTCTTTACTGATCATATGAAGATATAGCAGTAATATCTATGGTCTTTACTGATCATATGAAGGTATAGCATTAATGTATACTGTCTTTACTGATCATATGAAGGTATAGCAGTAATGTCCATGTTCTTTACTGATCATATGTAGGTATAGCAGTAATGTCTATGTTCTTTACTGATCATATGTAGGTATAGCAGTAATTCTACGGTCTTTACTGACCATATGAAGGTATAGCTGTAATGTCTACGGTCTTTACTGATCATATGAAGGTACAGCAGTAATGTCTATGGTCTTTACTGATCCTATGAAGGTATAGCATTAATGTCTACGGTCTTTACTGATCATATGAAGGTATAGCAGACTATGGTCTTTACTGATCATATGAAGGTATATCTGTCTATGGTCTTTACTGATCATATGAAGGTATAGCAGTAATGTCTACGGTCTTTACTGATCATATGAAGGTATAGCAGTAATGTCTACGGTCTTTACTGATCATATGAAGGTATATCAGTCTATGGTCTTTACTGATCATATGAAGGTATAGCAGTAATGTCTACGGTCTTTACTGATCATATGAAGGTATATCAGTCTATGGTCTTTACTGATCATATGAAGGTATATCTGTCTATGGTCTTTACTGATCATATGAAGGTATAGCAGTAATGTCAACTGTCTTCAGTGATCATATGAAGGTATAGCAGACTATGTTCTTTACTGATCATATGAAGATATAGCAGTAATGTCTATTGTATTTACTGATCATATGAAGTTATAGCATTAATGTCTACGGTCTTTACTGATCATATGAAGGTATAGCAGTAATGTCTACGGTCTTTACTGATCATATGATGGTATAGCAGTAATGTCTATGGTCTTTACTGATCATATGATGGTATAGCAGTAATGTCTACGGTCTTTACTGATCATATGAAGGTACACCAGTAATGTCTACGGTCTTTACTGATCATATGAAGGTACAGCAGTAATGTCTATGGTCTTTACTGATCATATGAAGGTATATCAGTCTACGGTCTTTACTGATCATATGAAGGTACAGCAGTAATGTCTACAGTCTTTACTGATCATATGATGGTATAGCAGTAATGTCTACTGATCATATGAAGGTATAGCAGTAATGTCTACGGTCTTTACTGATCATATGATGGTATAGCAGTAATGTCTACGGTCTTTACTGATCATATGAAGGTATAGCAGTAATGTCTACGGTCTTTACTGATCATATGAAGGTATAGCAGTAATGTCTATGGTCTTTACTGATCATATGATGTTATAGCAGTAATGTCTATGGTCTTTACTGATCATATGAAGGTATAGCAGTCTACAGTCTTTACTGATCATATGAAGGTACAGCAGTAATGTCTATGGTCTTTACTGATCATATGATGTTATAGCAGTAATGTCTATGGTCTTTACTGATCATATGATGTTATAGCAGTAATGTCTATGGTCTTTACTGATCATATGAAGGTATAGCAGTCTACAGTCTTTACTGATCATATGAAGGTACAGCAGTAATGTCTATGGTCTTTACTGATCATATGATGTTATAGCAGTAATGTCTATGGTCTTTACTGATCATATGATGTTATAGCAGTAATGTCTACGGTCTTTACTGATCATATGAAGGTATAGCAGTAATGTCTACGGTCTTTACTGATCATATGAAGGTATAGCAGTAATGTCTATGGTCTTTACTGATCATATGATGTTATAGCAGTAATGTCTATGGTCTTTACTGATCATATGAAGGTATAGCAGTCTACAGTCTTTACTGATCATATGAAGGTACAGCAGTAATGTCTATGGTCTTTACTGATCATATGATGTTATAGCAGTAATGTCTATGGTCTTTACTGATCATATGAAGGTATAGCAGTCTACAGTCTTTACTGATCATATATAAATGGCACTTACGCTTTAAGGACCTGTCCCATCTCATACTTATCGGTGACATCATAGATGTTGTCCAAGTTCCGCCCATCTCGCACGGCAAGGCACCCAAATGGCATGGCGGCATCCACCTATCAGAGACAAGATTTACACTGAGTCAATCCATTAACCTATCACGGAGTAGTATTACAGCATCAATTTAACACATCTACCAATAAGAAACCAGCAATACAGTGTTAATCAACACATCTACCAATAACAAACCAGCATTACTGTCAATCAACACACCTACCAATAAGAAACCAGTATTTCAGTGCCAATCAACTCTTTTAAAAAAATCAGACAAGTGAGTAAAGTTAAAATTTCAGACAAAGTTTCTGACAGAAATGCACTTTAGATAACTGACACTCAGCAAGTGAATCATTTCCTTTCTGTAGTGTTGGTTGTCCATACTATTCATGGGCCAGCGGTAGTGAGTGACCCAAACCCGACCAATCTCTCCATCCAGGACTTTGAACTCTTCAGAATGAAAAGGAACCAGCTGTGACATCATCGTCCAAATGACTAGACCCACCCATAAAATTATAATTATATTTCAATCAAGAGTTGCAATTTATTCTAAATCTATGGACCCACCATCTTGGGATAACTTCACTAACCTTTCTCCCAGTACAGTCAGTCAGTGACACCCCAGCTAGCACACAACGTTCTGAGAACCATATGTTTCTCAGAGTGTGGTTGTCCTACTGTTATTTTGCATACAACCTTCCCACTACATTCTGGAAAATGGTGCAAGGGATACCCAGCTAGCACAAAACGTTCTGAGAACCATGTTTCTTCTGTGGTAGGAAGACACTACACCTGATCTTAACGAGGGCTGTTTGAATAGTCTAAAATGAACAGCTTTTGTATGAGTTATAAAAACACGGCATGCTAGCGCTGTCCTGGTGGTGCAGTGGACTAATTCCATGGATAGAGAACAGAAGATCATAGGTTTGAATCTTACTGAAGTTATGCCAAAAAAAACGCAAAATGTTTTTGCATGATTAATGCCTAGACAGATGAATATCCATCCGTTCTTGGAATTGAAAACAGTTCCAGGATCTACAGAAAGTATGTCCACATTCTGTTGTGGGATGTAATTGTCATTTTTGGGTCATTGATCTACACAAAATACTGTTAATGTCCAAAGAAAAATTTTAACATAAAAAACCCACCACTAATATCTTTATTAGATAAGTATTCAACCCCCTGAGTCAATCCATGTTACAATCACCTTTGGCAACGATAACATCTGTTCCCCAGTTTCTGTGTTCTGTGTTGTGGTTTTGTATGTGTGTGTTTCCGGATGGCTTCCTGAAATTCCCCTAAGCAGCTGATTGGTCCGCCATTGCTAATTGGAGCTAACCCCACCCTCTCGTCAGAAGAAACAGCTTTCTTCAATTACCAACTCCTTCTGAAGCTTGGAAAGCCAGTGTTCTGTTGCTCAGAATAGAGAAAGATTGATATGTCCTGTGTTGAGAGAGAAAGATCTACTACCAGGTCATGTGTCTTCTCAGTCATGTTGACACTGATCTACTACCAGGTCATGTGTCTTCTCAGTCATGTTGACACTGGTCTACTACCAGGTCATGTGTCTTCTCAGTCATCTTGACACTGGTCTACTACCAGGTCAAGTGTCTTCTCAGTCATGTTGACACTGGTCTACTACCAGGTCATGTGTCTTCTCAGTCATCTTGACACTGGTCTACTACCAGGTCATGTGTCTTCTCAGTCATCTTGACACTGGTCTACTACCAGGTCATGTGTCTTCTCAGTCATGTTGACACTGATCTACTACCAGGTCATGTGTCTTCTCAGTCATGTTGACTGGTCTACTACCAGGTCATGTGTCTTCTCAGTCATGTTGACACTGGTCTACTACCAGGTCATGTGTCTTCTCAGTCATGTTGACACTGGTCTACTACCAGGTCATGTGTCTTCTCAGTCATGTTGACTGGTCTACTACCAGGTCATGTGTCTTCTCAGTCATGTTGACACTGGTCTACTACCAGGTCATGTGTCTTCTCAGTCATGTTGACTGGTCTACGACCAGGTCATGTGTCTTCTCAGTCATGTTGAGACTGGTCTACTACCAGGTCATGTGTCTTCTCAGTCATGTTGACACTGATCTACTACCAGGTCATGTGTCTTCTCAGTCATGTTGACACTGGTCTACTACCAGGTCATGTGTCTTCTCAGTCATGTTGACACTGGTCTACTACCAGGTCATGTGTCTTCTCAGTCATGTTGACACTGATCTACTACCAGGTCATGTGTCTTCTCAGTCATGTTGACACTGGTCTACTACCAGGTCATGTGTCTTTTCAGTTATGTTGACACTGGTCTACTACCAGGTCATGTGTCTTCTCAGTCATGTTGACACTGATCTACTACCAGGTCATGTGTCTTCTCAGTCATGTTGACACTGGTCTACTACCAGGTCATGTGTCTTTTCAGTTATGTTGACACTGGTCTACTACCAGGTCATGTGTCTTCTGAGTCATGTTGACACTGGTCTACTACCAGGTCATGTGTCTTCTCAGTCAGGTTGAGACTGATCTACTACCAGGTCATGTGTCTTCTCAGTCATGTTGACTGGTCTACTACCAGGTCATGTGTCTTCTCAGTCATGTTGACTGGTCTACTACCAGGTCATGTGTCTTCTCAGTCATGTTGACTGGTCTACTACCAGGTCATGTGTCTTCTCAGTCATGTTGACTGGTCTACTACCAGGTCATGTGTCTTCTCAGTCATGTTGACACTGGTCTACTACCAGGTCATGTGTCTTCTCAGTCATGTTGACACTGGTCTACTACCAGGTCATGTGTCTTCTCAGTCATGTTGACTGGTCTACTACCAGGTCATGTGTCTTCTCAGTCATGTTGACACTGGTCTACTACCAGGTCATGTGTCTTCTCAGTCATGTTGACTGGTCTACGACCAGGTCATGTGTCTTCTCAGTCATGTTGAGACTGGTCTACTACCAGGTCATGTGTCTTCTCAGTCATGTTGACACTGATCTACTACCAGGTCATGTGTCTTCTCAGTCATGTTGACACTGGTCTACTACCAGGTCATGTGTCTTCTCAGTCATGTTGACACTGGTCTACTACCAGGTCATGTGTCTTCTCAGTCATGTTGACACTGATCTACTACCAGGTCATGTGTCTTCTCAGTCATGTTGACACTGGTCTACTACCAGGTCATGTGTCTTTTCAGTTATGTTGACACTGGTCTACTACCAGGTCATGTGTCTTCTCAGTCATGTTGACACTGATCTACTACCAGGTCATGTGTCTTCTCAGTCATGTTGACACTGGTCTACTACCAGGTCATGTGTCTTTTCAGTTATGTTGACACTGGTCTACTACCAGGTCATGTGTCTTCTCAGTCAGGTTGAGACTGATCTACTACCAGGTCATGTGTCTTCTCAGTCATTTTGACTGGTCTACTACCAGGTCATGTGTCTTCTCAGTCATGTTGACTGGTCTACTACCAGGTCATGTGTCTTCTCAGTCATGTTGACTGGTCTACTACCAGGTCATGTGTCTTCTCAGTCATGTTGACTGGTCTACTACCATGCTTTAATGTATTGTTGTTCTCATTAATATTGTTGTTAAAGTTGTTTTTAATGGTAATTCCATGTGCACTACTACTATTATTATTGCTGTTGGTCCCACCATTTATTTAGATATAAATATATAGATATTTTATATATAACTATACATTTTTATTTTATATTTATTTTTCGATATGTATACTTTGACAATGTAAGTAATAAAGAACTTGCCAAGTCAATAAAGTCAATTGAATTGAATTGAGAGAGAGAGACAGAGAGAGAGAGAGAGAGAAAGCCACAGACACACACACAGAGAGCGAGAGAGGGAGAGAGATATACAGAGAGAGAGACACAGACACACAGAGAGAGAGAGAGAGAGAGAGAGAGAAAGCCACAGACACACACACAGAGAGCGAGAGAGGGAGAGAGATATACAGAGAGAGAGACACAGACACACAGAGAGAGAGAGAGAGAGAGAGAGAGAGAGAGAGAGAGAGAGACACACAGAGAGAGAGATACAGAGAGAGAGAGAGAGAGATTCTGTGTTAGTTGTTGCTCAGAGTTTTGTTAAGCATTGTGTAGCTTCTGAGGTATGCGTGTGCCAATAGGATGCAGTGGTTTTGATCATTGGAATTGTTTACTGATATTTGTTATTCTGTTTAATTTGTTCCCAGGGGTGAAGGGGAAGGCACCAAGGGAGTGCTTAGGCTAGAGGCCTGCGGGCATACATATACCCATAGTATATTCACTGTCTAGACACACTAGGTAGACCTGGGCGGACCACCCCCTGTATTTTGGTTAGGGCACCAGGTGGTGCTAAATTAGGTGGGTAGGCAGGTAAGGTAGGAGAGGGTAGGTTAGGTAAGTAGTGGGTAGGCAGGTAAGGTAGGAGAGGGTAGGTTAGGTAAGTATTGGATGGCAGGTAAGATAGGAGAGGGTAAGTAGTGGGTAGGCAGGTAAGATAGGAGAGGGTAGGTTAGGTAAGTAGTGGGTAGGCAGGTAAGATAGGAGAGGGTAAGTAGTGGGTAGGCAGGTAAGATAGGAGAGTGTAGGTAAGGTGAGTAGTGGGTAGGCAGGTAAGGTAGGAGAGGGTAGGTTAGGTAAGTATTGGATGGCAGGTAAGGTAGGAGAGGGTAGGTTAGGTAAGTAGTGGGTAGGCAGGTAAGATAGGAGAGGGGGGGGGCTTTGAGATTTACTTTCTTTGCTTTTGTTCCGTCCAGCCCCTTTTCCCCATATTACCTTGTGACGGAATAAATTCCTTGTAAACGGTACCACTCTCTCTGTCTTGTCCTCCTTACTCGCACCTACAGTCCCAAACCTCTATACCTCCACCTACAGTCACATACCTCTTTACCTCCACCTACAGTCCCATACCTCTCTACCTCCACCTACAGTCACATACCTCTTTACCTCCACCTACAGTCCCATACCTCTCTACCTCCACCTACAGTCCCATACCTCTTTACCTCCACGGGGAGTTCAGTTGTAGCAGGGTGTTGCGTTCCCTCTTCCTGGAGGCTAACAGCTTTTCACACCTGGATTGTGCAACATTTGCCCATTCTTTTCAAAATGATTCTGCATAAATTGGTCATAAAATTAGATCTGATCATCTAAGTCACAACAATAGACAAACAGTCTGCTTAAACTAATAACACACAAACAATGTTTTCATGTCTTTATTGAACACACCGTGTAAACATTTACAGTGCAGGGTGGGAAAAGTATGTGAACCCTTTGGATTTAATAACTGATTGACCCTCCTTTAGCAGCAATAACCTCAACCAAATATTTTCTGTAGTTGCGGATTAGACCTGCACAACAGTCAGGAGGAATTTTGGACCATTACTCTTTACAAAACTGTTTCAGTTCAGACATTTATTGGGAAGTCTGGTGTGAACCGCTCTCTTGAGGTCATCCCACAGCATCTCAATCGGGTTGAGGTCAGGACACTGCATCTCAATCGGGTTGAGGTCAGGACACTGCATCTCAATCGGGTTGAGGTCAGGACACTGCATCTCAATCGGGTTGAGGTCAGGACACTGCATTTCAATCTGGTTGAGGTCAGGACACTGCATCTCAATCGGGTTGAGGTCAGGACACTGCATCTCAATCGGGTTGAGGTCAGGACACTGCATCTAAATCGGGTTGAGGTCAGGACACTGCATCCCAATCTGGTTGAGGTCAGGAGACTGCATCTCAATCGGGTTGAGGTCAGGACACTGCATCTCAATCGGGTTGAGGTCAGGACACTACATCTCAATCTGGTTGAGGTCAGGACACTGCATTTCAATCTGGTTGAGGTCAGGACTCTGACTGGGCCACTCCAGAAGGCATATTTTCTTCTGTTGAAGCTATTCTGTTGATTTACTTCTGTTTTGGGTCGTTTTCCTGTTGCGTCCCCCAACTTCAGTTGACCCTCAATTGGCAGACGGCATTATATTCTCCTGAAAAAAGTCTTGATAAACTTGGGAATTCATTTTTTCATTGATGATAGCAAGGTGTCCAGGCCCTGAGGTAGCAAAACAGCCCCAAACCATGATGCTCCCTCCACCATACTTTACAGTTGGGATGAGGTTTTGATGTTGGTGTGCTGTGCCTCTTTTTCTCCGCACATAGTGTTGTGTGTTCCTTCCAAACAACTCATCTGTAGTTTCATCTGTCCACAGAATATTTTGCCAGTAGCGCTGTGGAACATGCAGATGCTCTTTTGCGAACTTCAGACGTGCAGCAATGTTTTTTTTGGACAGCAGTGGGGCGGCAGACTGAGAGCAGAAAAGCGTGAGTCCATAACTGTAATTTTGTCCAATCATATTTCAGAACAACATATGGATTCTTTAGACTTTCTAAATAGTAAAAAAAAATGCATTCTGGGAGAAAAACAACCACTCTACAAATGACTACAAACAAAAACACAGTGTGAAACAACGGGCCTTCTACGCCTTCAGAGAAGGGCTAAGGATTTATTAAATAATGATTATAATATATTATAATTGTCAATGATGTTCTGATTTAATCTTTTCAGTTTATGTTGGAAAATAAAGGGTTAACAGGATTTTTCTTTGCTGGTCTCTGGGGAGATAAATCTAGGCCATCAGAATCTAGATAAAGGCATCTGCCATTCAACTGTACTAGGGCAACATTTGGGGGTGACAGTGGAATCACCCAATCACATTTTGACTTAATGGGTTTTTACAGAAACGTATAGAAACTTCTGCCATCTTGAAGGCCAACAAACAGGTCACTGCACAAATGCGAGCAGTAGTTTTCCCACAGTCTAGCTAGCTAGCTTTTTGTTGTAGGCTAGTCTGCAGCAGCTGTTATCAAAGAGGATGTTAATGCTAATTAGTTAGCTTCTCCATTTTCAAGTTATGTTTCATATGATCATCTGGTGAGTGAAACTGTTTATTGCAGCACACTTGCTGTTGCTAAATAACTTGTGTTGCTGTTGCATTTCAAGTGGAACTGACCGAATTTTAGCAACATAAAATCTGATTAAAATCTGTTCATATATTATTATTATATTATCATATTCATATCCCCCAGGAAGAATGCCACTTTATCAAACATGTTCTGACAAGCGACCACGTAGATATGGTCATTTTCAAATTTTCATAAATTCTTCGAACATTTGGGAATTGCATATACCAAGGCATTTGTTAAAATTCTATACCAATATAGAGAGGGAAAGTGGCTGTGCGTTTGGACAATTAGTAGATACTGCAGTAAATAAAACTATGAGGAATTGTAGACTCCTCCTCCTTCAGCAACTTGCGCGCCAATGCATGCTGGTCCCAACCAAGCATCCAAGCTAACTGGCTAAAGTTGTCTAAGCTTGCTAGCTAGCTACTTCCAGACACAAATGAGAGAACACCTCACTCTGACCATTTTACTCACCATAGCAGAGCTGGTTAGGCTGTTTTCATGTTATCTACAGCATTCTTGACTAAATCATACTTTTTTTTTGGCTTACTGACCCCGGTAATATCTAGCGGGTGTTGAGCGTTCATATATTCGTCAGTTATTCTGCGCTCTGGCACACTCAGACAAGAGTACTCTGAAATCAGAGTAGATAGCCAGAGTGAATTGGCGAACGCAAGAGATATGCTAACTGAATAACAGTTGTTCAAGTTCTTGCTAGCTAACCACATGACTGCATCTCTAGCTGTATATAGCCACTGAAAAATTATACGAGGGTGTGTGCCAACAATCCCTGAGCTGACATGGTAAAAAAAATCTGTCATTCTGCCCCTGAACAGGCAGTTAACCCACTGTTCCCTGGTAGGCTGTCATTGTAAATAAGATTTTTTTCTCAACTGACTTGCCTGGATATATATATTTCTTTACAAATCTGATTGGGTGGGCCTGCCAGGGCCTGGCTCCCCAGTGGGTGGGCCTGCCAGGTTCTGGCTCCCCAGTGGGTGGGCCTCTGTCCACCCAGGCCCATCCATGTCTATTCCCCTGATGCAAACAGTGGATGATGAGAATTACGCCCCACAAATAGACCGTCGT
Source organism: Oncorhynchus clarkii lewisi (assembly GCF_045791955.1). Lineage (NCBI taxonomy): Eukaryota > Metazoa > Chordata > Actinopteri > Salmoniformes > Salmonidae > Oncorhynchus > Oncorhynchus clarkii. Next base: position 79,510,977 of record NC_092155.1, read on the forward strand.
GGACCCTGCAACGCCTCAGTCTCTGTGTGCATGCTTTCTTTCTTTCTCCTCAAGAGGTACCTCTTCCTCCCCTGACATCAACTCAGGCTCTTCTACTTCCGTTTGCAGCACCCCTGCTAGCACAAGAATGCAAAATCCAAATGGAGTCGATAGGGTCAACTTCATTTTCCTCTGTGCCCATCTGGAGTCTTTGTCTCCTTGCTGGGATGTTGAAAGTGCAGGGTTTGATTTGCTCCCTGTGAGGAAAACCTTGGGGTTTCCTCGTCCCTCTACCGGCAGCTCTGCACGGTTCCTCTTCACCACAATGTAGGGCATCGATTCCCACTTATCCTGGATCTTGTTTCTGCCTCTGTGTTTATGATTACGAAGCAGCACGTGGGTCCCTGGCCGGATCCGGGCCCCTGAGGTCCTTTTCTTCCTCCTTGATGATTCTTCGGCTGTGGCACGAGCTCAAACTTTTGTAGTGCTCCCATTCCCAGTCATCCTGATTTTCAACTGTGGCCTCCTTGGGTTCTTCACCTCCCAGCACATCAAAGGGTAGGTGAGCATCAGTCCCGAACATGAGGTAGGACGGGGGTTATCCAGTAGATGAGTGGTTCTGATTATTGTACGCCATCACCAACTCCAGCAGGTGATCCTTTCACTTCCGCTTCTTGACCTGGGGCAGTTTTCTCAACATGTCATGCATTTTACAGTTGAACCTTTCACACTGACCATTTCCCTGGGGGTGGTAGGGGCTAGTGCACATTTTACCGATACCATACAGATCACATAGTTCCATGAAAACTCCTCCCTTGGTCAGAATGTAATCTTGCTGGACAATCATAATATTTGATCTGATACTGCAACACGGCGTAGTGTGAGCTGTCTGGTTCTTCATCAACACCGCTATGGTGAACCTACAAAACATGTCTGTTATTAAGACCAAGACATTCTCAAATCCATTTGCTGTCCTCTCCAACAGCGTGAAGTACAGGGCCACAACCTCTTGGTGCCGACACATTGCTGCAAGTCATGGGTTCCTTTTCCATAGGGAACATGTCTCTAGCCAAGGCACATCGTTTACATTGTTTCACCCATGCCTGGACATTCTTCAGTATACCAGGCCAGTAGTAACTCTGACGCATCGCTGAAATGGTGTTCCTTTCTCCAAATTGACCTCCATGGTTGTGCTTTGCTTCATATACCTGGAGCTGCAGTGATTCTGACACTACCAACTGCCACATTTCCTCCTAATCTCTAGGATCTAGGAGCCTTCTGAAGAGAAACCCTTGGTGCAAACACAGCCTTTCCTATTCGCCAAGAAGTTTCCTGCCAGGAGCTTCCATGATCCTAAGCTGGTCTCTCGCTGGTCTCACTTTATTCTTGACTGCTGTGTTGACCGGACTTACTGTGGGATCACCTTGTTGCATTTCCTGGATTTCCTCCCAATCTTCCCCTTATGGCTGAAGGTGTCTGGGGACTGTCTTCCTGTTTGGTTTCCGGATGTGGCCGGAGGCATGCTCATACTACCCCTTCGTTTATCAGCAGGAAGTGGATGTCTGTTTGTTCTGGTTTTGTGTCTTCCGGGATTCCTAGACAACACATCTGTGTTGTCAGGAAGAGTAGCTGCTGCCTTGGCAGGAACTAATGGGGAACCATAATAAACCCTAGGAAAAGTAGCTGCTGCCTTGGCAGGAACTAATGGGGATCCATAATAAACCCCAGGAAGAGTAGCTGCCTTGGCAGGAACAAATGGGGATCCATAATAAACCCTAGGAAAAGTAGCTGCTGCCTTGGCAGGAACTAATGGGGATCCATAATAAACCCCAGGAATAGTAGCTGCTGCCTTGGCATGAACTAATGGGGATCCTTAATAAACCTGAGGAGGAGTAGCTGCCTTGGCAGGAACAAATGGGGATCCATAATAAACCCCAGGTAGAGTAGCCGCTGCCTTGGCAGGAACTAATGGGGATCCATAAAAACACCAGGAAGAGTAGCCGCTGCCTTGGCAGGAACTAATTGGGATCCATAATAAACACCAGGAAGAATATCCGCTGCCTTGGCAGGAACTAATGGGGATCCATAATAAACACCAGGAAGAGTAGCCGCTGGCTTGGCAGGAACTAATGGGGATCCATAATAAACCCCAGGAAGAATATCCGCTGCCTTGGCAGGAACTAATGGGGATTCATAATAAACCCCAGGAAGAGTAGCTGCTGCCTTGGCACGAACTAATGGGTATCCATAATAAGGTGGACCAGGATGGGACCAGGATGGTACTGTAGGGGGACCAGGATGGGACCAGGAAGGTACTGTAGGGGGACCAGGATGGTACTGTAGGGGGGCCAGGATGGGACCAGGATGGTACTGTAGGGGGACTAGGATGGGACCAGGATGGTACTGTAGGGGGACCAGGATGGTACTGTAGGGGGGCCAGGATGGGACCAGGATGGTACTGTAGGGGGACCGGGATGGGACCAGGATGGTACTGTAGGGGGACCAGGATGGGACCAGGAAGGTAATGTAGGGGGACCAGGATGGTACTGTAGGGGGACCAGGAAGGTAATGTAAGGGGACCAGGATGGGACCAGGAAGGTACTGTAGGGGGACCAGGAAGGTACTGTAGGGGGACCAGGATGGTACTGTAGGGGGACCAGGAAGGTACTGTAGGGGGACCAGGATGGTACTGTAGGGGGACCAGGAAGGTAATGTAGGGGGACCAGGAAGGTACTGTAGGGGGACCAGGATGGGACCAGGAAGGTACTGTAGGGGGACCAGGATGGGACCAGGAAGGTACTGTAGAGGGACCAGGATGGGACCAGGATGGTACTGTAGGGGGACCAGGATGGTACTGAGGGGGACCAGAATGGGACCAGGATGCTACTGTAGGGGGACCAGGATGGTACTGTAGGGGGACCAGGATGGTACTGTATGGGGACCAGGATGGGACCAGGATGGTACTGTAGGGGGACCAGGATGGGACCAGGATGGTACTGTAGGGGGACCAGGATGGTACTGTAGGGGGACCAGAATGGGACCAGGATGGTACTGTAGGGGGACCAGGATGGGACCAGGATGGTACTGTAGGGGGACCAGGATGGGACCAGGATGGTACTGTAGGGGGACCAGGATGGGACCAGGAAGGTACTGTAGGGGGACGAGGAAGCTACTGTAGGGGGACAAGGAAGGTAATGTAAGGGGACCAGGATGGGACCAGGATGGTACTGTAGGGGGACCAGGATGGTACTATAGGGGGACCAGGATGGTACTGTAGGGGGACCAGGATGGGACCAGGATGGTACTGTAGGGGGACCAGGATGGGACCAGGAAGGTACTGTAGGGGGACGAGGAAGCTACTGTAGGGGGACAAGGAAGGTAATGTAAGGGGACCAGGATGGGACCAGGAAGGTACTGTAGGGGGACCAGGATGGTACTGTAGGGGTACCAGGATGGTACTGTAGGGGGACCAGGATGGGACCAGGATGGTACTGTAGGGGGACCAGGATGGGACCAGGATGGTACTGTAGGGGGACCAGAATGGAACTGTAGGGGGACCAGGATGGTACTGTAGAGGGACCAGGATGGGACCAGGATGGTACTGTAGGGGGACCAGGATGGTACTGTAGGGGGACCAGAATGGGACCAGGATGGTACTGTAGGGGGACCAGGATGGGAACAGGATGGTACTGTAGGGGGACCAGGATTGGACCAGGAAGGTACTGTAGGTGGACAAGGAAGGTACTGTATGGGGACCAGGAAGGTAATGTAAGGGGACCAGGAAGGTCATGTAAGGGGACCAGGATGGGACCAGGAAGGTACTGTAGGGGGACCAGGAAGGTACTGTATGGGACCAGGAAGGTAATGTAAGGGGACCAGGAAGGTCATGTAAGGGGACCAGGAAGGTCATGTAAGGGGACCAGGATGGGACCAGGAAGGTACTGTAGGGGGACCAGGATGGTACTGTAGGGGGACCAGGAAGGTAATGTAGGGGGACCAGGATTGGACCAGGAAGGTACTGTAGGGGGACCAGGAAGGTACTGTATGGGGACCAGGAAGGTAATGTAAGGGGACCAGGAAGGTCATGTAAGGGGACCAGGATGGGACCAGGAAGGTACTGTAGGGGGACCAGGATGGTACTGTAGGGGGACCAGGAAGGTACTCTAGGGGGACCAGGATGGTACTGTAGGGGACCAGGAAGGTAATGTAGGGGGACCAGGATGGGACCAGGAAGGTACTGTAGGGGGACCAGGATGGGACCAGGATGGTACTGTAGGGGGACCAGGATGGGGCCAGGAAGGTACTGTAGGGGGACCAGGAAGGTAATGTAAGGGGACCAGGAAGGTCATGTAAGGGGACCAGGAAGGTCATGTAAGGGGACCAGGATGGGACCAGGAAGGTACTGTAGGGGGACCAGGATGGTACTGTAGGGGGACCAGGAAGGTAATGTAGGGGGACCAGGATTGGACCAGGAAGGTACTGTAGGGGGACCAGGAAGGTACTGTATGGGGACCAGGAAGGTAATGTATGGGGACCAGGAAGGTAATGTAAGGGGACCAGGAAGGTCATGTAAGGGGACCAGGATGGGACCAGGAAGGTACTGTAGGGGGACCAGGAAGGTACTGTATGGGGACCAGGAAGGTAATGTAAGGGGACCAGGAAGGTCATGTAAGGGGACCAGGAAGGTCATGTAAGGGGACCAGGATGGGACCAGGAAGGTACTGTAGGGGGACCAGGATGGTACTGTAGGGGGACCAGGAAGGTAATGTAGGGGGACCAGGATTGGACCAGGAAGGTACTGTAGGGGGACCAGGAAGGTACTGTATGGGGACCAGGAAGGTAATGTAAGGGGACCAGGAAGGTCATGTAAGGGGACCAGGATGGGACCAGGAAGGTACTGTAGGGGGACCAGGATGGTACTGTAGGGGGACCAGGAAGGTACTCTAGGGGGACCAGGATGGTACTGTAGGGGACCAGGAAGGTAATGTAGGGGGACCAGGATGGGACCAGGAAGGTACTGTAGGGGGACCAGGATGGGACCAGGATGGTACTGTAGGGGGACCAGGATGGGGCCAGGAAGGTACTGTAGGGGGACCAGGAAGGTACTGTAAGGGGACCAGGATGGGACCAGGAAGGTACTGTAGGGGGACCAGGATGGTACTGTAGGGGGACCAGGATGGTACTGTAGGGGGACCTGGATGGTATTGTAGGGGGACCAGGATGGGACCAGGATTGTACTGTAGGGGGACCAGGATGGGACCAGGAAGGTACTGTAGGGGGACCAGGATGGTACTGTAGAGGGACCAGGATGGTACTGTAGGGGGACCAGGAAGGTACTCTAGGGGGACCAGGATGGTACTGTAGGGGGACCAGGAAGGTAATGTAGGGGGACCAGGATGGGACCAGGATGGTACTGTAGGGGGACCAGGATGGTACTGTAGGGGGACCTGGATGGTATTGTAGGGGGACCAGGATGGGACCAGGATGGTACTGTAGGGGGACCAGGATGGGACCAGGAAGGTACTGTAGGGGGACCAGGATGGTACTGTAGGGGGACCAGGATGGTGCTGTAGGGGGACCAGGATGGGACCAGGATGATACTGTAGGGGGACCAGGATTGGACCAGGAAGGTACTGTAGGGGGACTAGGATGGTACTGTAGGGTGACCAGGAAGGTAATGTAAGGGGACCAGGATGGGACCAGGAAGGTATTGTAGGGGGGCCAGGATGGTACTGTAGGGGGACCAGGAAGGTACTGTAGGGGGACCCGGATGGTACTGTAGGGGGACCAGGATGGTACTGTAGGGGGGCCAGGATGGGACCAGGAAGGTACTGTAGGGGGACCAGGATGGTACTGTAGGGGGACCAGGATGGTACTGTATGGGGACCAGGATGGGACCAGGATGGTACTGTAGAAGGGACCAGAAAGGGACCAGGATGGTACTGTAGGGGGACCAGGATGGTACTGTAGGGGGACCAGAATGGGACCAGGATGGTACTGTAGGGGGACCAGGATGGTACTGTAGGGGGACCAGAATGGGACCAGGATGGTACTGTAGGGGGACCAGGATGGTTCTGTAGGGGGACCAGGATGGTACTGTATGGGGACCAGGATGGGACCAGGATGGTACTGTAGGGGGACCAGGATGGTACTGTAGGGGGACAAGGATGGTACTGTATGGGGACCAGGATGGGACCAGGATGGTACTGTAGGGGGACCAGGATGGGACCAGGATGGTACTGTAGGGGGACCAGGATGGGACCAGGATGGTACTGTAGGGGGACCAGGATGGGACCAGGATGGTACTGTAGGGGGACCAGGATGGTTCTGTAGGGGGACCAGGATGGTACTGTATGGGGACCAGGATGGGACCAGGATGGTACTGTAGGGGGACCAGGATGGTACTGTAGGGGGACAAGGATGGTACTGTATGGGGACCAGGATGGGACCAGGATGGTACTGTAGGGGGACCAGGATGGGACCAGGATGGTACTGTAGGGGGACCAGGATGGGACCAGGATGGTACTGTAGGGGGACCAGGATGGTACTGTAGGGGGACCAGAATGGGACCAGGATGGTACTGTAGGGGGACCAGGATGGTACTGTAGGGGGACCAGGATGGTACTGTATGGGGACCAGGATTGGACCAGGATGGTACTGTAGGGGGACCAGGATGGGACCAGGATGGTACTGTAGGGGGACCAGGATGGGACCAGGATGGTACTGTAGGGGGACCAGGATGGGACCAGGAAGGTACTGTAGTGGGACGAGGAAGCTACTGTAGGGGGACAAGGAAGGTACTGTAAGGGGACCAGGATGGGACCAGGGAGGTACTGTAGGGGGACCAGGATGGTACTGTAGGGGTACCAGGATGGTGCTGTAGGGGGACCAGGATGGGACCAGGATGATACTGTAGGGGGACCAGGATTGGACCAGGAAGGTACTGTAGGGGGACTAGGATGGTACTGTAGGGTGACCAGGAAGGTAATGTAAGGGGACCAGGATGGGACCAGGAAGGTATTGTAGGGGGGCCAGGATGGTACTGTAGGGGGACCAGGAAGGTACTGTAGGGGGACCCGGATGGTACTGTAGGGGGACCAGGATGGTACTGTAGGGGGGCCAGGATGGGACCAGGAAGGTACTGTAGGGGGACCAGGATGGTACTGTAGGGGGACCAGGATGGTACTGTATGGGGACCAGGATGGGACCAGGATGGTACTGTAGAAGGGACCAGAAAGGGACCAGGATGGTACTGTAGGGGGACCAGGATGGTACTGTAGGGGGACCAGAATGGGACCAGGATGGTACTGTAGGGGGACCAGGATGGTACTGTAGGGGGACCAGAATGGGACCAGGATGGTACTGTAGGGGGACCAGGATGGTTCTGTAGGGGGACCAGGATGGTACTGTATGGGGACCAGGATGGGACCAGGATGGTACTGTAGGGGGACCAGGATGGTACTGTAGGGGGACAAGGATGGTACTGTATGGGGACCAGGATGGGACCAGGATGGTACTGTAGGGGGACCAGGATGGGACCAGGATGGTACTGTAGGGGGACCAGGATGGGACCAGGATGGTACTGTAGGGGGACCAGGATGGGACCAGGATGGTACTGTAGGGGGACCAGGATGGTTCTGTAGGGGGACCAGGATGGTACTGTATGGGGACCAGGATGGGACCAGGATGGTACTGTAGGGGGACCAGGATGGTACTGTAGGGGGACAAGGATGGTACTGTATGGGGACCAGGATGGGACCAGGATGGTACTGTAGGGGGACCAGGATGGGACCAGGATGGTACTGTAGGGGGACCAGGATGGGACCAGGATGGTACTGTAGGGGGACCAGGATGGTACTGTAGGGGGACCAGAATGGGACCAGGATGGTACTGTAGGGGGACCAGGATGGTACTGTAGGGGGACCAGGATGGTACTGTATGGGGACCAGGATTGGACCAGGATGGTACTGTAGGGGGACCAGGATGGGACCAGGATGGTACTGTAGGGGGACCAGGATGGGACCAGGATGGTACTGTAGGGGGACCAGGATGGGACCAGGAAGGTACTGTAGTGGGACGAGGAAGCTACTGTAGGGGGACAAGGAAGGTACTGTAAGGGGACCAGGATGGGACCAGGGAGGTACTGTAGGGGGACCAGGATGGTACTGTAGGGGTACCAGGATGGTACTGTAGGGGGGCCAGGATGGGACCAGGATGGTACTGTAGGGGGACCAGGATGGGACCAGGATGGTACTGTAGGGGGACCAGGATGGTACTGTAGGGGGACCAGGATGGTACTGTAGAGGGACCAGGATGGGACCAGGATGGTACTGTAGGGGGACCAGGATGGGACCAGGAAGGTACTGTAGGGGGACGAGGAAGCTACTGTAGGGGGGCAAGGAAGGTAATGTAAGGGGACCAGGATGGGACCAGGAAGGTACTGTAGGGGGGCCAGGATGGTACTGTAGGGGGACCAGGAAGGTACTGTAGTGGGACCCGGATGGGACTGTAGGTGGACCAGGATGGTACTGTAGGGGGGCCAGGATGGGACCAGGAAGGTACTGTAGGGGGACCAGGATGGTACTGTAGGGGGACCAGGATGGTACTGTATGGGGACCAGGATGGGACCAGGATGGTACTGTAGGTGGACCAGAATGGGACCAGGATGGTACTGTAGGGGGACCAGGATGGTACTGTAGGGGGACCAGAATGGGACCAGGATGGTACTGTAGGGGGACCAGGATGGTACTGTAGGGGGACAAGGATGGTACTGTATGGGGACCAGGATGGGACCAGGATGGTACTGTAGGGGGACCAGGATGGGACCAGGATGGTACTGTAGGGGGACCAGGATGGGACCAGGATGGTACTGTAGGGGGACCAGGATGGTACTGTAGGGGGACCAGAATGGGACCAGGATGGTACTGTAGGGGGACCAGGATGGTACTGTATGGGGACCAGGATGGGACCAGGATGGTACTGTAGGTGGACCAGAATGGGACCAGGATGGTACTGTAGGGGGACCAGGATGGTACTGTAGGGGGACCAGAATGGGACCAGGATGGTACTGTAGGGGGACCAGGATGGTACTGTAGGGGGACAAGGATGGTACTGTATGGGGACCAGGATGGGACCAGGATGGTACTGTAGGGGGACCAGGATGGGACCAGGAAGGTACTGTAGTGGGACGAGGAAGCTACTGTAGGGGGACAAGGAAGGTACTGTAAGGGGACCAGGATGGGACCAGGGAGGTACTGTAGGGGGACCAGGATGGTACTGTAGGGGTACCAGGATGGTACTGTAGGTGGGCCAGGATGGGACCAGGATGGTACTGTAGGGGGACCAGGATGGGACCAGGATGGTACTGTAGGGGGACCAGGATGGTACTGTAGGGGGACCAGGATGGTACTGTAGAGGGACCAGGATGGGACCAGGATGGTACTGTAGGGGGACAAGGAAGGTACTGTAAGGGGACCAGGATGGGACCAGGGAGGTACTGTAGGGGGACCAGGATGGTACTGTAGGGGTACCAGGATGGTACTGTAGGGGGGCCAGGATGGGACCAGGATGGTACTGTAGGGGGACCAGGATGGGACCAGGATGGTACTGTAGGGGGACCAGGATGGTACTGTAGGGGGACCAGGATGGTACTGTAGAGGGACCAGGATGGGACCAGGATGGTACTGTAGGGGGACCAGGATGGTACTGTAGGGGGACCAGAATGGGACCAGGATGGTACTGTAGGGGGACCAGGATGGTTCTGTAGGGGGACCAGGATGGTACTGCATGGGGACCAGGATGGGACCAGGATGGTACTGTAGGGGGACCAGGATGGGACCAGGATGGTACTGTAGGGGGACCAGGATGGTACTGTAGGGGGACCAGAATGGGACCAGGATGGTACTGTAGGGGGACCAGGATGGGACCAGGATGGTACTGTAGGGGGACCAGGATGGGACCAGGAAGGTACTGTAGGGGGACGAGGAAGCTACTGTAGGGGGGCAAGGAAGGTAATGTAAGGGGACCAGGATGGGACCAGGAAGGTACTGTAGGGGGGCCAGGATGGTACTGTAGGGGGACCAGGAAGGTACTGTAGTGGGACCCGGATGGGACTGTAGGTGGACCAGGATGGTACTGTAGGGGGGCCAGGATGGGACCAGGAAGGTACTGTAGGGGGACCAGGATGGTACTGTAGGGGGACCAGGATGGTACTGTATGGGGACCAGGATGGGACCAGGATGGTACTGTAGGGGGACCAGGATAGGACCAGGATGGTACTGTAGGGGGACCAGGATGGTACTGTAGGGGGACCAGAATGGGACCAGGATGGTACTGTAGGGGGACCAGGATGGTACTGTAGGGGGACCAGGATGGTACTGTATGGGGACCAGGATTGGACCAGGATGGTACTGTAGGGGGACCAGGATGGGACCAGGATGGTACTGTAGGGGTACCAGGATGGGACCAGGATGGTACTGTAGGGGGACCAGGATGGGACCAGGAAGGTACTGTATGGGGACCAGGATGGGACCAGGATGGTACTGTAGGGGGACCAGGATGGGACCAGGATGGTACTGTAGGGGGACCAGAATGGGACCAGGATGGTACTGTAGGGGGACCAGGATGGTACTGTAGGGGGACCAGGATGGTACTGTATGGGGACCAGGATTGGACCAGGATGGTACTGTAGGGGGACCAGGATGGGACCAGGATGGTACTGTAGGGGGACCAGGATGGGACCAGGATGGTACTGTAGGGGGACCAGGAAGGTACTGTAGTGGGACGAGGAAGCTACTGTAGGGGGACAAGGAAGGTACTGTAAGGGGACCAGGATGGGACCAGGGAGGTACTGTAGGGGGACCAGGATGGTACTGTAGGGGTACCAGGATGGTACTGTAGGGGGGCCAGGATGGGACCAGGATGGTACTGTAGGGGGACCAGGATGGGACCAGGATGGTACTGTAGGGGGACCAGGATGGTACTGTAGGGGGACCAGGATGGTACTGTAGAGGGACCAGGATGGGACCAGGAAGGTACTGTAGGGGGACCAGGATGGTACTGTAGGGGGACCAGGATGGTACTGTATGGGGACCAGGATGGGACCAGGATGGTACTGTAGAAGGGACCAGAAAGGGACCAGGATGGTACTGTAGGGGGACCAGGATGGTACTGTAGGGGGACCAGAATGGGACCAGGATGGTACTGTAGGGGGACCAGGATGGTACTGTAGGGGGACCAGAATGGGACCAGGATGGTACTGTAGGGGGACCAGGATGGTTCTGTAGGGGGACCAGGATGGTACTGTATGGGGACCAGGATGGGACCAGGATGGTACTGTAGGGGGACCAGGATGGTACTGTAGGGGGACAAGGATGGTACTGTATGGGGACCAGGATGGGACCAGGATGGTACTGTAGGGGGACCAGGATGGGACCAGGATGGTACTGTAGGGGGACCAGGATGGGACCAGGATGGTACTGTATGGGGACCAGGATGGTACTGTAGGGGGACCAGAATGGGACCAGGATGGTACTGTAGGGGGACCAGGATGGTACTGTAGGGGGACCAGGATGGTACTGTATGGGGACCAGGATTGGACCAGGATGGTACTGTAGGGGGACCAGGATGGGACCAGGATGGTACTGTAGGGGGACCAGGATGGGACCAGGATGGTACTGTAGGGGGACCAGGATGGGACCAGGAAGGTACTGTAGTGGGACGAGGAAGCTACTGTAGGGGGACAAGGAAGGTACTGTAAGGGGACCAGGATGGGACCAGGGAGGTACTGTAGGGGGACCAGGATGGTACTGTAGGGGTACCAGGATGGTACTGTAGGGGGGCCAGGATGGGACCAGGATGGTACTGTAGGGGGACCAGGATGGGACCAGGATGGTACTGTAGGGGGACCAGGATGGTACTGTAGGGGGACCAGGATGGTACTGTAGAGGGACCAGGATGGGACCAGGATGGTACTGTAGGGGGACCAGGATGGTACTGTAGGGGGACCAGAATGGGACCAGGATGGTACTGTAGGGGGACCAGGATGGTTCTGTAGGGGGACCAGGATGGTACTGCATGGGGACCAGGATGGGACCAGGATGGTACTGTAGGGGGACCAGGATGGGACCAGGATGGTACTGTAGGGGGACAAGGAAGGTACTGTAAGGGGACCAGGATGGGACCAGGGAGGTACTGTAGGGGGACCAGGATGGTACTGTAGGGGTACCAGGATGGTACTGTAGGGGGGCCAGGATGGGACCAGGATGGTACTGTAGGGGGACCAGGATGGGACCAGGATGGTACTGTAGGGGGACCAGGATGGTACTGTAGGGGGACCAGGATGGTACTGTAGAGGGACCAGGATGGGACCAGGATGGTACTGTAGGGGGACCAGGATGGTACTGTAGGGGGACCAGAATGGGACCAGGATGGTACTGTAGGGGGACCAGGATGGTTCTGTAGGGGGACCAGGATGGTACTGCATGGGGACCAGGATGGGACCAGGATGGTACTGTAGGGGGACCAGGATGGGACCAGGATGGTACTGTAGGGGGACCAGGATGGTACTGTAGGGGGACCAGAATGGGACCAGGATGGTACTGTAGGGGGACCAGGATGGGACCAGGATGGTACTGTAGGGGGACCAGGATGGGACCATGAAGGTACTGTAGGGGGACGAGGAAGCTACTGTAGGGGGGCAAGGAAGGTAATGTAAGGGGACCAGGATGGGACCAGGAAGGTACTGTAGGGGGGCCAGGATGGTACTGTAGGGGGACCAGGAAGGTACTGTAGTGGGACCCGGATGGGACTGTAGGTGGACCAGGATGGTACTGTAGGGGGGCCAGGATGGGACCAGGAAGGTACTGTAGGGGGACCAGGATGGTACTGTAGGGGGACCAGGATGGTACTGTATGGGGACCAGGATGGGACCAGGATGGTACTGTAGGGGGACCAGGATGGGACCAGGATGGTACTGTAGGGGGACCAGGATGGTACTGTAGGGGGACCAGAATGGGACCAGGATGGTACTGTAGGGGGACCAGGATGGTACTGTAGGGGGACCAGGATGGTACTGTATGGGGACCAGGATTGGACCAGGATGGTACTGTAGGGGGACCAGGATGGGACCAGGATGGTACTGTAGGGGGACCAGGATGGGACCAGGATGGTACTGTAGGGGGACCAGGATGGGACCAGGAAGGTACTGTATGGGGACCAGGATGGGACCAGGATGGTACTGTAGGGGGACCAGGATGGGACCAGGATGGTACTGTAGGGGGACCAGAATGGGACCAGGATGGTACTGTAGGGGGACCAGGATGGTACTGTAGGGGGACCAGGATGGTACTGTATGGGGACCAGGATTGGACCAGGATGGTACTGTAGGGGGACCAGGATGGGACCAGGATGGTACTGTAGGGGGACCAGGATGGGACCAGGATGGTACTGTAGGGGGACCAGGATGGGACCAGGAAGGTACTGTAGTGGGACGAGGAAAATACTGTAGGGGGACAAGGAAGGTACTGTAAGGGGACCAGGATGGGACCAGGGAGGTACTGTAGGGGGACCAGGATGGTACTGTAGGGGTACAAGGATGGTACTGTAGGGGGGCCAGGATGGGACCAGGATGGTACTGTAGGGGGACCAGGATGGTACTGTAGGGGGACCAGGATGGTACTGTAGAGGGACCAGGATGGGACCAGGATGGTACTGTAGGGGGACCAGGATGGGGCCAGGAAGGTACTGTAGGGGGACCAGGATGGTACTGTAGGGGGACCAGGATGGGACCAGGATGGTACTGTAGGGGGACCAGGATGGGGCCAGGAAGGTACTGTAGAGGGACCAGGATGGTACTGTAGGGGGGCCAGGATGGGACCAGGATGGTACTGTAGGAGGAAAAGGATGGGACCAGGAAGGTCATGTAGGGGGACCAGGATGGCACTGTAGGGGGACCAGGAAGGTACTGTAGGGGGACCTGGATGGTACTGTAGGGGGGCCAGGATGGGACCAGGATGGTACTGTAGGGGGACCAGGATGGGGCCAGGAAGGTACTGTAGGGGGACCAGGATGGTACTGTAGGGGGACCAGGATGGGATGGTACTGTAGGGGGACCAGGAAGGTACTGTAGGGGGACCTGGATGGTACTGTAGGGGGACCAGGATGGGGCCAGGAAGGTACTGTAGGGGGACCAGGATGGTACTGTAGGGGGACCAGGATGGTACTGTAGGGGGACCAGGATGGTACTGTAGAGGGACCAGGATGGGACCAGGATGGTACTGTAGGGGGACCAGGATGGTACTGTAGGGGGACCAGAATGGGACCAGGATGGTACTGTAGGGGGACCAGGATGGTTCTGTAGGGGGACCAGGATGGTACTGTATGGGGACCAGGATGGGACCAGGATGGTACTGTAGGGGGACCAGGATGGGACCAGGATGGTACTGTAGGGGGACCAGGATGGTACTGTAGGGGGACCAGGATGGTACTGTATGGGGACCAGGATGGGACCAGGATGGTACTGTAGGGGGACCAGGATGGGACCAGGATGGTACTGTAGGGGGACCAGGATGGTACTGTAGGGGGACCAGAATGGGACCAGGATGGTACTGTAGGGGGACCAGGATGGTACTGTAGGGGGACCAGGATGGTACTGTATGGGGACCAGGATTGGACCAGGATGGTACTGTAGGGGGACCAGGATGGGACCAGGATGGTACTGTAGGGGGACCAGGATGGGACCAGGAAGGTACTGTAGTGGGACGAGGAAGCTACTGTAGGGGGACCAGGATGGGACCAGGGAGGTACTGTAGGGGGACCAGGATGGGACCAGGATGGTACTGTAGGGGGACCAGGATGGTACTGTAGGGGGACCAGGATGGGACCAGGATGGTACTGTAGGGGGACCAGGATGGGGCCAGGAAGGTACTGTAGGGGGACCAGGATGGTACTGTAGGGGGACCAGGATGGGACCAGGATGGTACTGTAGGGGGACCAGGATGGGGCCAGGAAGGTACTGTAGAGGGACCAGGATGGTACTGTAGGGGGGCCAGGATGGGACCAGGATGGTACTGTAGGAGGAAAAGGATGGGACCAGGAAGGTCATGTAGGGGGACCAGGATGGCACTGTAGGGGGACCAGGAAGGTACTGTAGGGGGACCTGGATGGTACTGTAGGGGGGCCAGGATGGGACCAGGATGGTACTGTAGGGGGACCAGGATGGGGCCAGGAAGGTACTGTAGGGGGACCAGGATGGTACTGTAGGGGGACCAGGATGGGATGGTACTGTAGGGGGACCAGGAAGGTACTGTAGGGGGACCTGGATGGTACTGTAGGGGGACCAGGATGGGGCCAGGAAGGTACTGTAGGGGGACCAGGATGGTACTGTAGGGGGACCAGGATGGGACCAGGATGGTACTGTAGGGGGACCAGGAAGGTACTGTAGGGGGACCTGGATGGTACTGTAGGGGGACCAGGATGGGGCCAGGAAGGTACTGTAGGGGGACCAGGATGGTACTGTAGGGGGACCAGGAAGGTAATGTAGGGGGAACAGGATGGGACCAGGATGGTACTGTAGGGGGACCTGGATGGTACTGTAGGGGGGCCAGGATGGGACCAGGATGGTACTGTAGGGGGACCAGGATGGGGCCAGGAAGGTACTGTAGGGGGACCAGGATGGTACTGTAGGGGGACCAGGATGGGACCAGGATGGTACTGTAGGGGGACCAGGAAGGTACTGTAGGGGGACCTGGATGGTACTGTAGGGGGACCAGGATGGGGCCAGGAAGGTACTGTAGGGGGACCAGGATGGTACTATAGGGGGACAAGGAAGGTAATGTAGGGGGAACAGGATGGGACCAGGATGGTACTGTAGGGGGACCTGGATGGTACTGTAGGGGGGCCAGGTCGGGACCAGGATGGTACTGTAGGGGGACCAGGATGGGGCCAGGAAGGTACTGTAGGGGGACCAGGATGGTACTGTAGGGGGACCAGGATGGGACCAGGATGGTACTGTAGGGGGACCAGGATGGGGCCAGGAAGGTACTGTAGAGGGACCAGGATGGTACTGTAGGGGGGCCAGGATGGGACCAGGATGGTACTGTAGGGGGACCAGGATGGGGCCAGGAAGGTACTGTAGAGGGACCAGGATGGTACTGTAGGGGGGCCAGGATGGGACCAGGATGGTACTGTAGGAGGAAAAGGATGGGACCAGGAAGGTCATGTAGGGGGACCAGGATGGCACTGTAGGGGGACCAGGAAGGTACTGTAGGGGGACCAGGATGGGACCAGGGTGGTACTGTAGGGGGACCAGGATGGGGCCAGGAAGGTACTGTAGAGGGACCAGGATGGTACTGTAGGGGGGCCAGGATGGGACCAGGATGGGGCCAGGAAGGTACTGTAGAGGGACCAGGATGGTACTGTAGGGGGGCCAGGATGGGACCAGGATGGTACTGTAGGAGGACCAGGATGGGACCAGGATGGTACTGTAGGGGGACCAGGATGGGACCAGGAAGGTAATCTAGGGGGACCAGGATGGTACTGTTTTGGGACCAGGAAGGTCCTGGAGGGCGACCAGGATGATACGGTAGGGGGACCAGGAAGGTAATGTAGGTTGACCAGGATGGGACCAGGAAGGTACTGTAGGCGGACCAGGATGTAACTGTAGGGGGACCAGAATGGGACCAGGATGGCACTGTAGGGGGACCAGGATGGGACCAGGATGGTACTGTAGGGGGACCAGGATGGGGCCAGGAAGGTAGTGTAGAGGGACCAGGATGGTACTGTAGGGGGACCAGAATGGGACCAGGATGGTACTGTAGGGGGACCAGGATGGGACCAGGATGGTAATGTAGGGGGACCAGGAAGGTAATGTAAGGGGACCAGGAAGGTCATGTAAGGGGACCAGGATGGGACCAGGAAGGTACTGTAGGGGGACCAGGATGGTACTGTAGGGGGACCAGAATGGGACCAGGATGGTACTGTAGGGGGACCAGGATGGGACCAGGATGGTACTGTAGGGGGACCAGGAAGGTAATGTAAGGGGACCAGGAAGGTCATGTAAGGGGACCAGGATGGGACCAGGAAGGTACTGTAGGGGGACCAGGATGGTACTGTAGGGGGACCAGAATGGGACCAGGATGGTACTGTAGGGGGACCAGGATGGGACCAGGATGGTACTGTAGGGGGACCAGGAAGGTCATGTAAGGGGACCAGGAAGGTCATGTAAGGGGACCAGGATGGGACCAGGAAGGTACTGTAGGGGGACCAGGATGGTACTGTAGGGGGACCAGAATTGGACCAGGATGGTACTGTAGGGGGACCAGGATGGGACCAGGATGGTACTGTAGGGGGACCAGGAAGGTAATGTAAGGGGACCAGGAAGGTCATGTAAGGGGACCAGGATGGGACCAGGAAGGTACTGTAGGGGGACCAGGATGGTACTGTAGGGGGACCAGGAAGGTACTCTAGGGGGACCAGGATGGTACTGTAGGGGGACCAGGAAGGTACTCTAGGGGGACCAGGATGGTACTGTAGGGGGACCAGGAAGGTAATGTAGGGGGACCAGGATGGGACCAGGAAGGTACTGTAGGGGGACCAGGATGGGACCAGGAAGGTACTGTAGGGGGACCAGGATGGTACTGTAGGGGGACCAGAATGGGACCAGGATGGTACTGTAGGGGGACCAGGATGGGACCAGGATGGTACTGTAGGGGGACCAGGAAGGTAATGTAAGGGGACCAGGAAGGTCATGTAAGGGGACCAGGATGGGACCAGGAAGGTACTGTAGGGGGACCAGGATGGTACTGTAGGGGGACCAGGAAGGTACTCTAGGGGGACCAGGATGGTACTGTAGGGGGACCAGGAAGGTACTCTAGGGGGACCAGGATGGTACTGTAGGGGGACCAGGAAGGTAATGTAGGGGGACCAGGATGGGACCAGGAAGGTACTGTAGGGGGACCAGGATGGGACCAGGATGGTACTGTAGGGGGACCAGGATGGGACCAGGAAGGTACTGTAGGGGGACCAGGATGGTACTGTAAGGGGACCATGATGGTACTGTAGGGGGACCAGGAAGGTAATGTAGGGGGACCAGGATGGGACCAGGAAGGTACTGTAGGGGGACCAGGATGGTACTTTAGGGGGACCAGGAAGGTACTGTAGAGGGACCAGGAGGGGACCAGGAAGGTACTGTAGGGGGACCAGGATGGTACTGTAGGGGGACCAGGATGGTACTGTAGGGGGACCAGGATGGGACCAGGATGGTACTGTAGGGGGACCAGGATGGGAGCAGGATGGTACTGTAGGGGGACCAGGATGGGACCAGGAAGGTACTGTAGGGGGACCAGGATGGTACTGTAGGGGGACAATGATGGTACTGTAGGGGGACCAGGAAGGTAATGTAGGGGGACCAGGATGGGACCAGGAAGGTAATGTAGGGGGACCAGGATGGTACTGTAGGGGGACCTGGATGGTACTGTAGGGGGGCCAGGATGGGACCAGGATGGTACTGTAGAGGGACCAGGAAGGTATGGTAAGGGGACCAGGATGGTACTGTAGGGGGACCAGGATGGGACCAGGATGGTACTGTAGGGGGACCAGGATGGGGCCAGGAAGGTACTGTAGAGGGACCAGGATGGTACTGTAGGGGGGCCAGGATGGGACCAGGATGGTACTGTAGGGGGACCAGGATGGGCCCAGGATGGTACTGTAGGGGGACCAGGAAGGTACTGGAGGGGGACCAGGATGGTACTGTAGGGGGACAAGGAAGGTAATGTAGGGGGACCAGGATGGGACCAGGAAGGTACTGTAGGGGGACCAGGATGGTACTGTAGGGGGACCAGGAAGGTACTGTAGGGGGACCAGGATGGGACCAGGATGGTACTGTAGAGGGACCAGGAAGGTATGGTAAGGGGACCAGGATGGTACTGTAGGGGGACCAGGATGGGACCAGGATGGTACTGTAGGGGGACCAGGATGAGGCCAGGAAGGTACTGTAGAGGGACCAGGATGGTACTGTAGGGGGGCCAGGATGGGACCAGGATGGTACTGTAGGGGGACCAGGATGGGCCCAGGATGGTACTGTAGGGGGACCAGGAAGGTACTGGAGGGGGACCAGGATGGTACTGAAGGGGGACAAGGAAGGTAATGTAGGGGGACCAGGATGGGACCAGGAAGGTACTGTAGGGGGACCAGGATGGTACTGTAGGGGGACCAGGAAGGTACTGTACGGGGACCAGGATGGGAGCAGGATGGTACTGTAGGGGGACCAGGATGGGACCAGGATGGTACTGTAGGGGGACCAGAATGGGACCAGGAAGGTACTGTAGGGGGACCAGGATGGGACCAGGATGGTACTGCAGAGGGACCAGGATGGGACTAGGAAGGTAATGTAGGGGGACCAGGATGGTACTGTATGGGGACCAGGAAGGTACTGTAGGGGGACCAGGATGGTACTGTAGGGGGACCAGGAAGGTAATGTAGGGCGACCAGGATGGGACCAGGAAGGTACTGTAGGGGGACCAGGATGGTACTGTAGGGGGACCAGGAAGGTACTGTAGGGGGACCAGGACGGTACTGTAGGGGTACCAGGATGGGACCAGGAAGGTACTGTAGGGGGACCAGGATGGAACTCTAGGGGGACCAGGAAGGTAATGTAGGGGGACCAGGATGGTACTTTAGGGGGACCAGGAAGGTACTGTAGGGGGACCAGGAGGGGACCAGGAAGGTACTGTAGGGGGACCAGGATGGTACTGTAGGGGGACCAGGATGGTACTGTAGGGGGACCAGAATGGGACCAGGATGGTACTGTAGGGGGACCAGGATGGGACCAGGAAGGTACTGTAGGGGGACCAGGATGGTACTGTAGGGGGACCATGATGGTACTGTAGGGGGACCAGAATGGGACCAGGATGGTACTGTAGGGGGACCAGGATGGGACCAGGATGGTACTGTAGGGGGACCAGGAAGGTAATGTAAGGGGACCAGGAAGGTCATGTAAGGGGACCAGGATGGGACCAGGAAGGTACTGTAGGGGGACCAGGATGGTACTGTAGGGGGACCAGAATGGGACCAGGATGGTACTGTAGGGGGACCAGGATGGGACCAGGATGGTACTGTAGGGGGACCAGGAAGGTAATGTAAGGGGACCAGGAAGGTCATGTAAGGGGACCAGGATGGGACCAGGAAGGTACTGTAGGGGGACCAGGATGGTACTGTAGGGGGACCAGAATGGGACCAGGATGGTACTGTAGGGGGACCAGGATGGGACCAGGATGGTACTGTAGGGGGACCAGGAAGGTAATGTAAGGGGACCAGGAAGGTAATGTAAGGGGACCAGGAAGGTCATGTAAGGGGACCAGGATGGGACCAGGAAGGTACTGTAGGGGGACCAGGATGGTACTGTAGGGGGACCAGGAAGGTACTCTAGGGGGACCAGGATGGTACTGTAGGGGGACCAGGAAGGTACTCTAGGGGGACCAGGATGGTACTGTAGGGGGACCAGGATGGTACTGTAGGGGGACCAGAATGGGACCAGGATGGTACTGTAGGGGGACCAGGATGGGACCAGGATGGTACTGTAGGGGGACCAGGAAGGTAATGTAAGGGGACCAGGAAGGTCATGTAAGGGGACCAGGATGGGACCAGGAAGGTACTGTAGGGGGACCAGGATGGTACTGTAGGGGGACCAGGAAGGTACTCTAGGGGGACCAGGATGGTACTGTAGGGGGACCAGGAAGGTAATGTAGGGGGACCAGGATGGGACCAGGAAGGTACTGTAGGGGGACCAGGATGGGACCAGGATGGTACTGTAGGGGGACCAGGATGGGACCAGGAAGGTACTGTAGGGGGACCAGGATGGTACTGTAAGGGGACCATGATGGTACTGTAGGGGGACCAGGAAGGTAATGTAGGGGGACCAGGATGGGACCAGGAAGGTACTGTAGGGGGACCAGGATGGTACTTTAGGGGGACCAGGAAGGTACTGTAGGGGGACCAGGAGGGGACCAGGAAGGTACTGTAGGGGGACCAGGATGGTACTGTAGGGGGACCAGGATGGTACTGTAGGGGGACCAGGATGGGACCAGGATGGTACTGTAGGGGGACCAGGATGGGAGCAGGATGGTACTGTAGGGGGACCAGGATGGGACCAGGAAGGTACTGTAGGGGGACCAGGATGGTACTGTAGGGGGACAATGAAGGTAATGTAGGGGGACCAGGATGGGGCCAGGAAGGTAATGTAGGGGGACCAGGATGGGAGCAGGATGGTACTGTAGGGGGACCAGGATGGGACCAGGAAGGTACTGTAGGGGGACCAGGATGGTACTGTAGGGGGACAATGAAGGTAATGTAGGGGGACCAGGATGGGGCCAGGAAGGTAATGTAGGGGGACCAGGATGGTACTGTAGGGGGACCTGGATGGTACTGTAGGGGGGCCAGGATGGGACCAGGATGGTACTGTAGAGGGACCAGGAAGGTATGGTAAGGGGACCAGGAAGGTACTCTAGGGGGACCAGGATGGTACTGTAGGGGGACCAGGAAGGTAATGTAGGGGGACCAGGATGGGACCAGGAAGGTACTGTAGGGGGACCAGGATGGGACCAGGATGGTACTGTAGGGGGACCAGGATGGGACCAGGAAGGTACTGTAGGGGGACCAGGATGGTACTGTAAGGGGACCATGATGGTACTGTAGGGGGACCAGGAAGGTAATGTAGGGGGACCAGGATGGGACCAGGAAGGTACTGTAGGGGGACCAGGATGGTACTTTAGGGGGACCAGGAAGGTACTGTAGGGGGACCAGGAGGGGACCAGGAAGGTACTGTAGGGGGACCAGGATGGTACTGTAGGGGGACCAGGATGGTACTGTAGGGGGACAATGAAGGTAATGTAGGGGGACCAGGATGGGGCCAGGAAGGTAATGTAGGGGGACCAGGATGGGAGCAGGATGGTACTGTAGGGGGACCAGGATGGGACCAGGAAGGTACTGTAGGGGGACCAGGATGGTACTGTAGGGGGACAATGAAGGTAATGTAGGGGGACCAGGATGGGGCCAGGAAGGTAATGTAGGGGGACCAGGATGGTACTGTAGGGGGACCTGGATGGTACTGTAGGGGGGCCAGGATGGGACCAGGATGGTACTGTAGAGGGACCAGGAAGGTATGGTAAGGGGACCAGGATGGTACTGTAGGGGGACCAGGATGGGACCAGGATGGTACTGTAGGGGGACCAGGATGGGGCCAGGAAGGTACTGTAGAGGGACCAGGATGGTACTGTAGGGGGGCCAGGATGGGACCAGGATGGTACTGTAGGGGGACCAGGATGGGCCCAGGATGGTACTGTAGGGGGACCAGGAAGGTACTGGAGGGGGACCAGGATGGTACTGTAGGGGGACAAGGAAGGTAATGTAGGGGGACCAGGATGGGACCAGGAAGGTAATGTAGGGGGACCAGGATGGGAGCAGGATGGTACTGTAGGGGGACCAGGATGGGACCAGGAAGGTACTGTAGGGGGACCAGGATGGTACTGTAGGGGGACAATGAAGGTAATGTAGGGGGACCAGGATGGGGCCAGGAAGGTAATGTAGGGGGACCAGGATGGTACTGTAGGGGGACCTGGATGGTACTGTAGGGGGGCCAGGATGGGACCAGGATGGTACTGTAGAGGGACCAGGAAGGTATGGTAAGGGGACCAGGATGGTACTGTAGGGGGACCAGGATGGGACCAGGATGGTACTGTAGGGGGACCAGGATGGGGCCAGGAAGGTACTGTAGAGGGACCAGGATGGTACTGTAGGGGGGCCAGGATGGGACCAGGATGGTACTGTAGGGGGACCAGGATGGGCCCAGGATGGTACTGTAGGGGGACCAGGAAGGTACTGGAGGGGGACCAGGATGGTACTGTAGGGGGACAAGGAAGGTAATGTAGGGGGACCAGGATGGGACCAGGAAGGTACTGTAGGGGGACCAGGATGGTACTGTAGGGGGACCAGGAAGGTACTGTAGGGGGACCAGGATGGGACCAGGATGGTACTGTAGAGGGACCAGGAAGGTATGGTAAGGGGACCAGGATGGTACTGTAGGGGGACCAGGATGGGACCAGGATGGTACTGTAGGGGGACCAGGATGAGGCCAGGAAGGTACTGTAGAGGGACCAGGATGGTACTGTAGGGGGGCCAGGATGGGACCAGGATGGTACTGTAGGGGGACCAGGATGGGCCCAGGATGGTACTGTAGGGGGACCAGGAAGGTACTGCAGGGGGACCAGGATGGTACTGAAGGGGGACAAGGAAGGTAATGTAGGGGGACCAGGATGGGACCAGGAAGGTACTGTAGGGGGACCAGGATGGTACTGTAGGGGGACCAGGAAGGTACTGTACGGGGACCAGGATGGGAGCAGGATGGTACTGTAGGGGGACCAGGATGGGACCAGGATGGTACTGTAGGGGGACCAGAATGGGACCAGGAAGGTACTGTAGGGGGACCAGGATGGGACCAGGATGGTACTGCAGAGGGACCAGGATGGGACTAGGAAGGTAATGTAGGGGGACCAGGATGGTACTGTATGGGGACCAGGAAGGTACTGTAGGGGGACCAGGATGGTACTGTAGGGGGACCAGGAAGGTAATGTAGGGCGACCAGGATGGGACCAGGAAGGTACTGTAGGGGGACCAGGATGGTACTGTAGGGGGACCAGGAAGGTACTGTAGGGGGACCAGGACGGTACTGTAGGGGTACCAGGATGGGACCAGGAAGGTACTGTAGGGGGACCAGGATGGAACTCTAGGGGGACCAGGAAGGTAATGTAGGGGGACCAGGATGGTACTTTAGGGGGACCAGGAAGGTACTGTAGGGGGACCAGGAGGGGACCAGGAAGGTACTGTAGGGGGACCAGGATGGTACTGTAGGGGGACCAGGATGGTACTGTAGGGGGACCAGAATGGGACCAGGATGGTACTGTAGGGGGACCAGGATGGGACCAGGAAGGTACTGTAGGGGGACCAGGATGGTACTGTAGGGGGACCATGATGGTACTGTAGGGGGACCAGGAAGGTAATGTAGGGGGACCAGGATGGGACCAGGAAGGTACTGTAGGGGGACCAGGATGGTACTTTAGGGGGACCAGGAAGGTACTGTAGGGGGACCAGGAGGGGACCAGGAAGGTACTGTAGGGGGACCAGGATGGTACTGTAGGGGGACCAGGATGGTACTGTAGGGGGACCAGAATGGGACCAGGATGGTACTGTAGGGGGACCAGGATGGGACCAGGATGGTACTGTAGGGGGACCAGGATGGGACCAGGAAGGTACTGTAGGGGGACCAGGATGGTACTGTAGGGGGACCATGATGGTACTGTAGGGGGACCAGGAAGGTAATGTAGGGTGACCAGGATGGGACTGTAGGGGGACCTGGATGGTACTGTAGGGGGGCCAGGATGGGACCAGGATGGTACTGTAGGGGGACCAGGATGGGGCCAGGAAGGTACTGTAGAGGGACCAGGATGGTACTGTAGGGGGGCCAGGATGGGACCAGGATGGTACTGTAGGGGGACCAGGATGGGCCCAGGATGGTACTGTAGGGGGACCAGGAAGGTACTGGAGCGGGACCAGGATGGTACTGTAGGGGGACAAGGAAGGTAATGTAGGGGGACCAGGATGGGACCAGGAAGGTACTGTAGGGGGACCAGGATGGTACTGTAGGGGGACCAGGAAGGTACTGTAGGTGGACCAGGATGGGAGCAGGATGGTACTGTAGGGGGACCAGGATGGGACCAGGATGGTACTGTAGGGGGACCAGAATGGGACCAGGATGGTACTGCAGGGGGACCAGGATGGGACCAGGATGGTACTGTAGGGGGACCAGGATGGGCCCAGGATGGTACTGTAGGGGGACCAGGAAGGTACTGGAGGGGGACCAGGATGGTACTGAAGGGGGACAAGGAAGGTAATGTAGGGGGACCAGGATGGGACCAGGAAGGTACTGTAGGGGGACCAGGATGGTACTGTAGGGGGACCAGGAAGGTACTGTACGGGGACCAGGATGGGAGCAGGATGGTACTCTAGGAGGACCAGGATGGGACCAGGATGGTACTGTAGGGGGACCAGAATGGGACCAGGAAGGTACTGTAGGGGGACCAGGATGGGACCAGGATGGTACTGCAGAGGGACCAGGATGGGACTAGGAAGGTAATGTAGGGGGACCAGGATGGTACTGTATGGGGACCAGGAAGGTACTGTAGGGGGACCAGGATGGTACTGTAGGGGGACCAGGAAGGTAATGTAGGGCGACCAGGATGGGACCAGGAAGGTACTGTAGGGGGACCAGGATGGTACTGTAGGGGGACCAGGAAGGTACTGTAGGGGGACCAGGACGGTACTGTAGGGGTACCAGGATGGGACCAGGAAGGTACTGTAGGGGGACCAGGATGGAACTCTAGGGGGACCAGGAAGGTAATGTAGGGGGACCAGGATGGTACTTTAGGGGGACCAGGAAGGTACTGTAGGGGGACCAGGAGGGGACCAGGAAGGTACTGTAGGGGGACCAGGATGGTACTGTAGGGGGACCAGGATGGTACTGTAGGGGGACCAGAATGGGACCAGGATGGTACTGTAGGGGGACCAGGATGGGACCAGGAAGGTACTGTAGGGGGACCAGGATGGTACTGTAGGGGGACCATGATGGTACTGTAGGGGGACCAGGAAGGTAATGTAGGGGGACCAGGATGGGACCAGGAAGGTACTGTAGGGGGACCAGGATGGTACTTTAGGGGGACCAGGAAGGTACTGTAGGGGGATCAGGAGGGGACCAGGAAGGTACTGTAGGGGGACCAGGATGGTACTGTAGGGGGACCAGGATGGTACTGTAGGGGGACCAGAATGGGACCAGGATGGTACTGTAGGGGGACCAGGATGGGACCAGGATGGTACTGTAGGGGGACCAGGATGGGACCAGGAAGGTACTGTAGGGGGACCAGGATGGTACTGTAGGGGGACCATGATGGTACTGTAGGGGGACCAGGAAGGTAATGTAGGGGGACCAGGATGGGACTGTAGGGGGACCTGGATGGTACTGTAGGGGGGCCAGGATGGGACCAGGATGGTACTGTAGGGGGACCAGGATGGGGCCAGGAAGGTACTGTAGAGGGACCAGGATGGTACTGTAGGGGGGCCAGGATGGGACCAGGATGGTACTGTAGGGGGACCAGGATGGGCCCAGGATGGTACTGTAGGGGGACCAGGAAGGTACTGGAGCGGGACCAGGATGGTACTGTAGGGGGACAAGGAAGGTAATGTAGGGGGACCAGGATGGGACCAGGAAGGTACTGTAGGGGGACCAGGATGGTACTGTAGGGGGACCAGGAAGGTACTGTAGGTGGACCAGGATGGGAGCAGGATGGTACTGTAGGGGGACCAGGATGGGACCAGGATGGTACTGTAGGGGGACCAGAATGGGACCAGGATGGTACTGTAGGGGGACCAGGATGGGACCAGGATGGTACTGTAGGGGGACCAGGATGGGGCCAGGAAGGTACTGTAGAGGGACCAGGATGGTCCTGTAGGTGGACCAGGAAGGTACTGTAGGGGGACCAGGATGGGAGCAGGATGGTACTGGAGGGGGACCAGGATGGGACCAGGATGGTACTGTAGGGGGGACCAGAATGGGACCAGGATGGTACTGTAGGGGGACCAGGATGGGCCCAGGATGGTACTGTAGGGGGACCAGGAAAGGTGGCTAGGAAGGTACTGTAGAGGGACCAGGATGGTACTGTAGGTGGACCAGGAAGGTACTGTAGGGGGACCAGGATGGGAGCAGGATGGTACTGGAGGGGGACCAGGATGGGACCAGGATGGTACTGTAGGGGGGACCAGAATGGGACCAGGATGGTACTGTAGGGGGACCAGGATGGGACCAGGATGGTACTGTAGGGGGACCAGGAAAGGTGGCCAGGAAGGTACTGTAGAGGGACCAGGATGGTACTGTAAGGGGGCCAGGATGGGACCAGGATGGTACTGTAGAGGGACCAGGATGGGACCAGGAAGGTAATGTAGGGGGACCAGGATGGTACTGTAGGGGGACCAGGCTGGTACTGTAGGGGGACCAGGAAGGTACTGTAGGGGGACCAGGATGGGACCAGGATGGTACTGTAGGGGGACCAGGATGGTACTGTAGGGGGACCAGGAAGGTACTGTAGGGGGACCAGGATGGGACCAGGATGGTACTGTAGAGGGACCAGGATGGGACTAGGAAGGTAATGTAGGGGGACCAGGATGGTACTGTAGGGGGACCAGGATGGTACTGTAGGGGGACCAGGAAGGTACTGTAGGGGGACCAGGATGGTACTGTAGGGGGACCAGGAAGGTAATGTAGGGGGACCAGGATGGGACCAGGAAGGTACTGTAGGGGGACCAGGATGGTACTGTAGGGGGACCAGGAAGGTACTGTAGGGGGACCAGGAAGGTACTCTAGGGGGACCAGGAAGGTACTGTAGGGGGACCAGGATGGTACTGTAGGGGGACCAGGAAGGTACTGTAGGGGGACCAGGAAGGTAATGTAGGGGGACCAGGATGGGACCAGGAAGGTACTGTAGGGGGACCAGGATGGTACTGTAGGGGGACCAGGATGGTACTGTAGGGGGACCAGGATGGGACCAGGATGGTACTGTAGGGGGACCAAGATGGGACCAGGATGGTACTGTAGGGGGACCAGGATGGTACTGTAGGGGGACCAGAATCGGACCAGGATGGTACTGTAGGGGGACCAGGATGGGACCAGGATGGTACTGTAGGGGGACCAGGAAGCTACTGTAGGGGGACCAGGAAGGTAATGTAAGGGGACCAGGACGGGACAAGGAAGGTACTGTAGTGGGACCAGGATGGTACTGGTGGGGGTACCAGGAAGGTACTGAAGGGGGACCAGGATGGTACTGTAGGGGGACCAGGAAGGTAATGTAGGGGGACCAGGATGGGACCAGGAAGGTACTGTAGGGGGACCAGGATTGTACTGTAGGGGGACCAGGAAGCTACTGTAGGGGGACCAGGAAGGTACTGTAGGGGGACCAGGATGGGACCAGGGAGGTACTGTAGGGGGACCAGGATGGTACTGTAGGGGGACCAGGATGGGACCAGGATGGTACTGTAGGGGGACCAGGAAGGTACTGTAAGTGGATCAGGATGGGACCAGGATGGTACTGTAGGGGGACCCGGATGGGTCCGGGATGGTACTGTAGGGGGACCAGGATGGTACTGTATGGGGACCAGAATGGGACCGGGATGGTACTGTAGGGGGACCAGGATGGGACCAGGAAGGTACTGTAGTGGGACGAGGAAGCTACTGTAGGGGGACCAGGATGGGACCAGGATGGTACTGTAGGGGGACCAGGATGGGACCAGGAAGGTACTGTAGGGGGACCAGGATGGTACTGTAGGGGGACCAGAATGGGACCAGGATGGTACTGTAGGGGGACCAGGATGGGACCAGGATGGTACTGTAGGGGGACCAGGATGGTACTGTAGGGGTACCAGGATGGGACCAGGATGGTACTGTAGGGTGACCAGGATGGGACCAGGATGGTACTCTAAGGGGACCAGAATGGGACCAGGAAGGTACTGTAGGGGGACCCGGAAGTTAATGTAAGGGGACCAGGATGGGACCAGGAAGGTACTGTAGGGGGACCAGGATGGTACTGTAGGGGGACCAGGAAGGTAATGTAGGGGGACCAGGATGGGACCAGGAAGGTACTGTAGGGGGACCAGGATGGTACTGTAGGGGGACCAGGAAGGTACTGTAGGGGGACCAGGAAGGTACTCTAGGGGGACCAGGAAGGTACTGTAGGGGGACCAGGATGGTACTGTAGGGGTACCAGGATGGGACCAGGATGGTACTGTAGGGTGACCAGGATGGGACCAGGATGGTACTCTAAGGGGACCAGAATGGGACCAGGAAGGTACTGTAGGGGGACTCGGAAGTTAATGTAAGGGGACCAGGATGGGACCAGGAAGGTACTGTAGGGGGACCAGGATGGTACTGTAGGGGGACCAGGAAGGTAATGTAGGGGGACCAGGATGGGACCAGGAAGGTACTGTAGGGGGACCAGGATGGTACTGTAGGGGGACCAGGAAGGTACTGTAGGGGGACCAGGAAGGTACTCTAGGGGGACCAGGAAGGTACTGTAGGGGGACCAGGATGGTACTGTAGGGGTACCAGGATGGGACCAGGATGGTACTGTAGGGTGACCAGGATGGGACCAGGATGGTACTCTAAGGGGACCAGAATGGGACCAGGAAGGTACTGTAGGGGGACTCGGAAGTTAATGTAAGGGGACCAGGATGGGACCAGGAAGGTACTGTAGGGGGACCAGGATGGTACTGTAGGGGGACCAGGAAGGTAATGTAGGGGGACCAGGATGGGACCAGGAAGGTACTGTAGGGGGACCAGGATGGTACTGTAGGGGGACCAGAATGGGACCAGGATGGTACTGTAGGGGGACCAGGATGGGACCAGGATGGTACTGTAGGGGGACCAGGATGGGACCAGGAAGGTACTGTAGGGGGACCAGGATGGTATGTAGGGGGACCAGAATGGGACCAGGATGGTACTGTAGGGGGACCAGGATGGGACCAGGATGGTACTGTAGGGGGACCAGGATGGTACTGTAGGGGTACCAGGATGGGACCAGGATGGTACTGTAGGGTGACCAGGATGGGACCAGGATGGTACTCTAAGGGGACCAGAATGGGACCAGGAAGGTACTGTAGGGGGACCCGGAAGTTAATGTAAGGGGACCAGGATGGGACCAGGAAGGTACTGTAGGGGGACCAGGATGGTACTGTAGGGGGACCAGGAAGGTAATGTAGGGGGACCAGGATGGGACCAGGAAGGTACTGTAGGGGGACCAGGATGGTACTGTAGGGGGACCAGGAAGGTACTGTAGGGGGACCAGGAAGGTACTCTAGGGGGACCAGGAAGGTACTGTAGGGGGACCAGGATGGTACTGTAGGGGGACCAGGAAGGTACTGTAGGGGGACCAGGAAGGTAATGTAGGGGGACCAGGATGGGACCAGGAAGGTACTGTAGGGGGACCAGGATGGTACTGTAGGGGGACCAGGATGGTACTGTAGGGGGACCAGGATGGGACCAGGATGGTACTGTAGGGGGACCAAGATGGGACCAGGATGGTACTGTAGGGGGACCAGGATGGTACTGTAGGGGGACCAGAATCGGACCAGGATGGTACTGTAGGGGGACCAGGATGGGACCAGGATGGTACTGTAGGGGGACCAGGAAGCTACTGTAGGGGGACCAGGAAGGTAATGTAAGGGGACCAGGACGGGACAAGGAAGGTACTGTAGGGGGACCAGGATGGTACTGGTGGGGGTACCAGGAAGGTACTGAAGGGGGACCAGGATGGTACTGTAGGGGGACCAGGAAGGTAATGTAGGGGGACCAGAATGGGACCAGGAAGGTACTGTAGGGGGACCAGGATTGTACTGTAGGGGGACCAGGAAGCTACTGTAGGGGGACCAGGAAGGTACTCTAGGGGGACCAGGATGGGACCAGGGAGGTACTGTAGGGGGACCAGGATGGTACTGTAGGGGCACCAGGATGGGACCAGGATGGTACTGTAGGGGGACCAGGATGGAACTGTAGGGGGACCAGAATGGGACCAGGATGGTACTGTAGAGGGACCAGGATGGGACCAGGAAGGTAATGTAGGGGGACCAGGATGGTACTGTAGGGGGACCAGGCTGGTACTGTAGGGGGACCAGGAAGGTACTGTAGGGGGACCAGGATGGGACCAGGATGGTACTGTAGGGGGACCAGGATTGTACTGTAGGGGGACCAGGAAGGTACTGTAGGGGGACCAGGATGGGACCAGGATGGTACTGTAGAGGGACCAGGATGGGACTAGGAAGGTAATGTAGGGGGACCAGGATGGTACTGTAGGGGGACCAGGATGGTACTGTAGGGGGACCAGGAAGGTACTGTAGGGGGACCAGGATGGGACCAGGATGGTACTGTAGAGGGACCAGGATGGGACTAGGAAGGTAATGTAGGGGGACCAGGATGGTACTGTAGGGGGACCAGGATGGTACTGTAGGGGGACCAGGAAGGTACTGTAGGGGGACCAGGATGGTACTGTAGGGGGACCAGGAAGGTAATGTAGGGGGACCAGGATGGGACCAGGAAGGTACTGTAGGGGGACCAGGATGGTACTGTAGGAGGACCAGGAAGGTACTGTAGGGGGACCAGGAAGGTACTCTAGGGGGACCAGGAAGGTACTGTAGGGGGACCAGGATGGTACTGTAGGGGGACCAGGAAGGTACTGTAGGGGGACCAGGAAGGTAATGTAGGGGGACCAGGATGGGACCAGGAAGGTACTGTAGGGGGACCAGGATGGTACTGTAGGGGGACCAGGATGGTACTGTAGGGGGACCAGGATGGGACCAGGATGGTACTGTAGGGGGACCAAGATGGGACCAGGATGGTACTGTAGGGGGACCAGGATGGTACTGTAGGGGGACCAGATTCGGACCAGGATGGTACTGTAGGGGGACCAGGATGGGACCAGGATGGTACTGTAGGGGGACCAGGAAGCTACTGTAGGGGGACCAGGAAGGTAATGTAAGGGGACCAGGACGGGACAAGGAAGGTACTGTAGTGGGACCAGGATGGTACTGGTGGGGGTACCAGGAAGGTACTGAAGGGGGACCAGGATGGTACTGTAGGGGGACCAGGAAGGTAATGTAGGGGGACCAGGATGGGACCAGGATGGTACTGTAGGGGGACCAAGATGGGACCAGGATGGTACTGTAGGGGGACCAGGATGGTACTGTAGGGGGACCAGAATCGGACCAGGATGGTACTGTAGGGGGACCAGGATGGGACCAGGATGGTACTGTAGGGGGACCAGGAAGCTACTGTAGGGGGACCAGGAAGGTAATGTAAGGGGACCAGGACGGGACAAGGAAGGTACTGTAGTGGGACCAGGATGGTACTGGTGGGGGTACCAGGAAGGTACTGAAGGGGGACCAGGATGGTACTGTAGGGGGACCAGGAAGGTAATGTAGGGGGACCAGGATGGGACCAGGAAGGTACCGTAGGGGGAACAGGATTGTACTGTAGGGGGACCAGGAAGCTACTGTAGGGGGACCAGGAAGGTACTGTAGGGGGACCAGGATGGGACCAGGGAGGTACTGTAGGGGGACCAGGATGGTACTGTAGGGGGACCAGGATGGGACCAGGATGGTACTGTAGGGGGACCAGGAAGGTACTGTAAGTGGATCAGGATGGGACCAGGATGGTACTGTAGGGGGACCCGGATGGGTCCGGGATGGTACTGTAGGGGGACCAGGATGGTACTGTATGGGGACCAGAATGGGACCGGGATGGTACTGTAGGGGGACCAGGATGGGACCAGGATGGTACTGTAGGGGGACCAGGATGGGACCAGGAAGGTACTGTAGGGGGACCAGGATGGTACTGTAGGGGGACCAGAATGGGACCAGGATGGTACTGTAGGGGGACCAGGATGGGACCAGGATGGTACTGTAGGGGGACCAGGATGGTACTGTAGGGGTACCAGGATGGGACCAGGATGGTACTGTAGGGTGACCAGGATGGGACCAGGATGGTACTCTAAGGGGACCAGAATGGGACCAGGAAGGTACTGTAGGGGGACCCGGAAGTTAATGTAAGGGGACCAGGATGGGACCAGGAAGGTACTGTAGGGGGACCAGGATGGTACTGTAGGGGGACCAGGAAGGTAATGTAGGGGGACCAGGATGGGACCAGGAAGGTACTGTAGGGGGACCAGGATGGTACTGTAGGGGGACCAGGAAGGTACTGTAGGGGGACCAGGAAGGTACTCTAGGGGGACCAGGAAGGTACTGTAGGGGGACCAGGATGGTACTGTAGGGGAACCAGGATGGGACCAGGATGGTACTGTAGGGTGACCAGGATGGGACCAGGATGGTACTCTAAGGGGACCAGAATGGGACCAGGAAGGTACTGTAGGGGGACCAGGAAGTTAATGTAAGGGGACCAGGATGGGACCAGGAAGGTACTGTAGGGGGACCAGGATGGTACTGTAGGGGGACCAGGAAGGTAATGTAGGGGGACCAGGATGGGACCAGGAAGGTACTGTAGGGGGACCAGGATGGTACTGTAGGGGGACCAGGAAGGTACTGTAGGGGGACCAGGAAGGTACTCTAGGGGGACCAGGAAGGTACTGTAGGGGGACCAGGATGGTACTGTAGGGGGACCAGGAAGGTACTGTAGGGGGACCAGGAAGGTAATGTAGGGGGACCAGGATGGGACCAGGAAGGTACTGTAGGGGGACCAGGATGGTACTGTAGGGGGACCAGGATGGTACTGTAGGGGGACCAGGATGGGACCAGGATGGTACTGTAGGGGGACCAAGATGGGACCAGGATGGTACTGTAGGGGGACCAGGATGGTACTGTAGGGGGACGAGAATCGGACCAGGATGGTACTGTAGGGGGACCAGGATGGGACCAGGATGGTACTGTAGGGGGACCAGGAAGCTACTGTAGGGGGACCAGGAAGGTAATGTAAGGGGACCAGGACGGGACAAGGAAGGTACTGTAGGGGGACCAGGATGGTACTGGTGGGGGTACCAGGAAGGTACTGAAGGGGGACCAGGATGGTACTGTAGGGGGACCAGGAAGGTAATGTAGGGGGACCAGAATGGGACCAGGAAGGTACTGTAGGGGGACCAGGATTGTACTGTAGGGGGACCAGGAAGCTACTGTAGGGGGACCAGGAAGGTACTCTAGGGGGACCAGGATGGGACCAGGGAGGTACTGTAGGGGGACCAGGATGGTACTGTAGGGGCACCAGGATGGGACCAGGATGGTACTGTAGGGGGACCAGGATGGAACTGTAGGGGGACCAGAATGGGACCAGGATGGTACTGTAGAGGGACCAGGATGGGACCAGGAAGGTAATGTAGGGGGACCAGGATGGTACTGTAGGGGGACCAGGCTGGTACTGTAGGGGGACCAGGAAGGTACTGTAGGGGGACCAGGATGGGACCAGGATGGTACTGTAGGGGGACCAGGATTGTACTGTAGGGGGACCAGGAAGGTACTGTAGGGGGACCAGGATGGGACCAGGATGGTACTGTAGAGGGACCAGGATGGGACTAGGAAGGTAATGTAGGGGGACCAGGATGGTACTGTAGGGGGACCAGGATGGTACTGTAGGGGGACCAGGAAGGTACTGTAGGGGGACCAGGATGGGACCAGGATGGTACTGTAGAGGGACCAGGATGGGACTAGGAAGGTAATGTAGGGGACCAGGATGGTACTGTAGGGGGACCAGGATGGTACTGTAGGGGGGCCAGGAAGGTACTGTAGGGGGACCAGGATGGTACTGTAGGGGGACCAGGAAGGTAATGTAGGGGGACCAGGATGGGACCAGGAAGGTACTGTAGGGGGACCAGGATGGTACTGTAGGGGGACCAGGAAGGTACTGTAGGGGGACCAGGAAGGTACTCTAGGGGGACCAGGAAGGTACTGTAGGGGGACCAGGATGGTACTGTAGGGGGACCAGGAAGGTACTGTAGGGGGACCAGGAAGGTAATGTAGGGGGACCAGGATGGGACCAGGAAGGTACTGTAGGGGGACCAGGATGGTACTGTAGGGGGACCAGGATGGTACTGTAGGGGGACCAGAATCGGACCAGGATGGTACTGTAGGGGGACCAGGATGGGACCAGGATGGTACTGTAGGGGGACCAGGAAGCTACTGTAGGGGGACCAGGAAGGTAATGTAAGGGGACCAGGACGGGACAAGGAAGGTACTGTAGTGGGACCAGGATGGTACTGGTGGGGGTACCAGGAAGGTACTGAAGGGGGACCAGGATGGTACTGTAGGGGGACCAGGAAGGTAATGTAGGGGGACCAGGATGGGACCAGGAAGGTACTGTAGGGGGACCAGGATTGTACTGTAGGGGGACCAGGAAGCTACTGTAGGGGGACCAGGAAGGTACTGTAGGGGGACCAGGATGGGACCAGGGAGGTACTGTAGGGGGACCAGGATGGTACTGTAGGGGGACCAGGATGGGACCAGGATGGTACTGTAGGGGGACCAGGAAGGTACTGTAAGTGGATCAGGATGGGACCAGGATGGTACTGTAGGGGGATCCGGATGGGTCCGGGATGGTACTGTAGGGGGACCAGGATGGTACTGTATGGGGACCAGAATGGGACCGGGATGGTACTGTAGGGGGACCAGGATGGGACCAGGATGGTACTGTAGGGGGACCAGGATGGGACCAGGAAGGTACTGTAGGGGGACCAGGATGGTACTGTAGGGGGACCAGAATGGGACCAGGATGGTACTGTAGGGGGACCAGGATGGGACCAGGATGGTACTGTAGGGGGACCAGGATGGTACTGTAGGGGTACCAGGATGGGACCAGGATGGTACTGTAGGGTGACCAGGATGGGACCAGGATGGTACTCTAAGGGGACCAGAATGGGACCAGGAAGGTACTGTAGGGGGACCCGGAAGTTAATGTAAGGGGACCAGGATGGGACCAGGAAGGTACTGTAGGGAGACCAGGATGGTACTGTAGGGGGACCAGGAAGGTAATGTAGGGGGACCAGGATGGGACCAGGAAGGTACTGTAGGGGGACCAGGATGGTACTGTAGGGGGACCAGGAAGGTACTGTAGGGGGACCAGGAAGGTACTCTAGGGGGACCAGGAAGGTACTGTAGGGGGACCAGGATGGTACTGTAGGGGAACCAGGATGGGACCAGGATGGTACTGTAGGGTGACCAGGATGGGACCAGGATGGTACTCTAAGGGGACCAGAATGGGACCAGGAAGGTACTGTAGGGGGACCAGGAAGTTAATGTAAGGGGACCAGGATGGGACCAGGAAGGTACTGTAGGGGGACCAGGATGGTACTGTAGGGGGACCAGGAAGGTAATGTAGGGGGACCAGGATGGGACCAGGAAGGTACTGTAGGGGGACCAGGATGGTACTGTAGGGGGACCAGGAAGGTACTGTAGGGGGACCAGGAAGGTACTCTAGGGGGACCAGGAAGGTACTGTAGGGGGACCAGGATGGTACTGTAGGGGGACCAGGAAGGTACTGTAGGGGGACCAGGAAGGTAATGTAGGGGGACCAGGATGGGACCAGGAAGGTACTGTAGGGGGACCAGGATGGTACTGTAGGGGGACCAGGATGGTACTGTAGGGGGACCAGGATGGGACCAGGATGGTACTGTAGGGGTACCAAGATGGGACCAGGATGGTACTGTAGGGGGACCAGGATGGTACTGTAGGGGGACCAGAATCGGACCAGGATGGTACTGTAGGGGGACCAGGATGGGACCAGGATGGTACTGTAGGGGGACCAGGAAGCTACTGTAGGGGGACCAGGAAGGTAATGTAAGGGGACCAGGACGGGACAAGGAAGGTACTGTAGGGGGACCAGGATGGTACTGGTGGGGGTACCAGGAAGGTACTGAAGGGGGACCAGGATGGTACTGTAGGGGGACCAGGAAGGTAATGTAGGGGGACCAGGATGGGACCAGGAAGGTACTGTAGGGGGACCAGGATTGTACTGTAGGGGGACCAGGAAGCTACTGTAGGGGGACCAGGAAGGTACTGTAGGGGGACCAGGATGGGACCAGGGAGGTACTGTAGGGGGACCAGGATGGTACTGTAGGGGGACCAGGAAGGTACTGTAAGTGGATCAGGATGGGACCAGGATGGTACTGTAGGGGGACCCGGATGGGTCCAGGATGGTACTGTAGGGGGACCAGGATGGTACTGTATGGGGACCAGAATGGGACCGGGATGGTACTGTAGGGGGACCAGGATGGGACCAGGATGGTACTGTAGGGGGACCAGGATGGGACCAGGAAGGTACTGTAGGGGGACCAGGATGGTACTGTATGTGGACCAGAATGGGACCAGGATGGTACTGTAGGGGGACCAGGATGGGACCAGGATGGTACTGTAGGGGGACCAGGATGGTACTGTAGGGGGACCAGGATGGGACCAGGATGGTACTGTAGGGTGACCAGGATGGGACCAGGATGGTACTCTAAGGGGACCAGAATGGGACCAGGAAGGTACTGTAGGGGGACCAGGAAGTTAATGTAAGAGGACCAGGATGGGACCAGGAAGGTACTGTAGGGGGACCAGGATTGTACTGTAGGGGGACCAGGAAGCTACTGTAGGGGGACCAGGAAGGTACTGTAGGGGGACCAGGATGGGACCAGGATGGTACTGTAGGGGGACCAGGAAGGTACTGTAGGGGGATCAGGATGGGACCAGGATGGTACTGTAGGGGGACCAGGAAGGTACTGTAGGGGGATCAGGATGGGACCAGGATGGTACTGTAGGGGACCCGGATGGGTCCAGGATGGAACTGTAGGGGGACCAGGATGGTACTGTAGGGGGACCAGGATGGGACCAGGATGGTACTGTAGGGGGACCAGGATGGGACCAGGATGGTACTGTAGGGGGACCAGGATGGGGCCAGGAAGGTACTGTAGAGGGACCAGGATGGTACTGTAGGTGGACCAGGAAGGTACTGTAGGGGGACCAGGATGGGAGCAGGATGGTACTGTAGGGGGACCAGGATGGGACCAGGATGGTACTGTAGGGGGACTGGCAGTGTGAACTGGCAGTTTATTGGCTGTCCAGTATCCAGACGTCCTGTCCCCAGAGCTTCCTGTACAGGAACAGCTCATTTCAATGACGCCGTCGTAGCATCGACCACGGTATGTTCACCCATATCCCCTTATACTTTCAATCAATTAAATGTTTTTTATTTTTCCAAGACCTGAGGCACTTTTTTTAATGAAGCCCAAAAAACAAACACTTAGCTTTTTATGGAAATGACCGATAAACAGGAAGAAGGTTTATGAATTACTATTTGGAGGGTTACTGTCAAAATGTTTATTTTTTATATACGACTCCCCGTAAACCACAATCGTACACACACACAGACACACACACACACACACACACACACACACACACACACACACACACACACACACACACACACACACACACACACACACACACACACACACACACACACACACACACACACACACACACACACACACACACACACACACACACAGAGAGAGAGGGTAGTTGTCAGTAATATATAGAGAGGGTGGTCAACTAGGTTAGGGGCGCAGCATCAGAGGAACATTTAATCCCACCGCTGCCCTAATCTCCAATCTCTAATCTCTAATCCAGAGTGCTGCTGCTGTGAGGGTGTGTGTGTGCGTGTGTGTGTGTGTGTGTGTGGTCATATGATGTGTGTGTGGAGTTGGGGGGGGATGGGATTGACGGGAGTGTGTGTGTGTGAGGGGGGAGGGGACAATGGCCTACAGAAGCCTAGATTATTTCGGACTATTACATAAACCGATGGTTCTATAACGTTGTGTAAGGGTTGTGGCTTGGACATGGTTCCGTAACGTTGTTTTAGGGTTGTGGCCATGGTGTGGACATCAACGAGAAAATAGTTACACTGAATGATGAGATTGGGGCAATGGTGTCTGTGTGTGTTTTTTGTGTGTATGTATGTGTATACAAATAAAATATTTATATACTTTATATACTTATATCAGCTGATATCTCAAAGTGCTGTACAGAAACCCAGCCTAAACCCCAAACAGCAAGCAATGCAGGTGTTAAAAAATACATATGTGTGTGTCTTTGAAGCTAGTAGATGTTACCTGCACATAGACGAAACATTCTACCAACTACCAAGCAGTGACTGAGTGAGTTAGTGACACAGTAAAAGTGAGAGCAGCAGAACGTGTGAAAGACAGAATCCCACATTCCTCTAGCTTCACAGCCCGACAGTCCTCTAGCTTCACAGCCCGACAGTCCTCTAGCTTCACAGCCCGACAGTCCTCTAGCTTCACAACCCGACAGTCCTCTAGCTTCGCAGCCCGACAGTCCTCTAGCTTCACAACCCAACAGTCCTCTAGTTTCACAACGTGACAGTCCTCTAGCTTCACAGCCCGACAGTCCTCTAGCTTCACAGCCCGACAGTCCTCTAGCTTCACAACCCGACAGTCCTCTAGTTTCACAACGTGACAGTCCTCTAGCTTCACAGCCCGACAGTCCTCTAGCTTCACAACCTGACAGTCCTCTAGCTTCACAGCCCGACAGTCCTCTAGCTTCACAACCCAACAGTCCTCTAGCTTCACAACCTGACAGTCCTCAAGCTTCGCAGCCCGACAGTCCTCTAGCTTCACAACCCAACAGTCCTCTAGCTTCACAACCCAACAGTCCTTTTGCTTCACAACCCGACAGTCCTCTGGCTTTACAACCCCACAGTCCTCTAGCTTTACAACCCCACAGTCCTCTAGCGTCACAAACCCACAGTCCTCTAGCGTCACAAACCCACAGTCCTCTAGCGTCACAACCCCACAGTCCTCTAGCTTCACAAACCCACAGTCCTCTATCTTCACAGCCCGACAGTCCTCTAGCTTCACAACCCCACAGTCCTCTAGCTTCACAACCTTCTATAGCTTCACAACGTGACAGTCCTCTAGTTTCTAAACCTTTTCCAGCTTCACAACCTGACAGTCCTCTAGCTTCACAACATGAAAGTCCTCTAGCTTCACAACCTGACAGTCCTCTAGCTTCACAACCTGACAGTCATCTAGCTTCACAAAATCCTCTAGCTTCACAACCTGAATGTCCTCTAGCTTCACACGCCCACAGTCCCCTAGATTCTCAACCCCACAGTCCTCTAGCTTCACAAACTGACAGTCCTCCAGCTTCACAAGCCTAAAGTCCCCTAAGCTCACAACCCCACAGTCTGCTAGCTTCACAACCCCACAGTCCGCTAGCTTCACAACCCCACAGTCCTCTAATTTCACAACCCCACAGCAAATGCCAATGTGTGTGTGTATCCCGTTAACAGGACTGTTAATGTGTATGGACACCCCGTGTCCCCAGTGTCAGTGATGGTGGACTGTGTGTGTTCTCTGTTCTTGTTTGATTTGATTGATTAGGATCCCCATTAGCTCATTAGTCAATTAGCTCATTAGCTCATTAGCCCATTAGCTCATTAACCCATTAGCTCATTAGCCCATTAGCTCATTAGCCCATTAGTCCATTAGCTCATTAGCCCATTAGCTCATTAGCCCATTAGTCCATTAGCTCATTAGGCCATTAGCCCATTAGCTCATTAGCCCATTAGCCCATTAGCTCATTAGTCCATTAGTCCATTAGCCCATTAGCTAATTAGCCCATTAGCTCATTAGCCCATTAGCTCATTAGCCCATTAGCTCATTAGCCCATTAGCCCATGCCAATGGCGACAGCTAGCCATACTGGGGTACAACACATGACGAGAAAGACAACAAATAATGTATAATTTAAATACTGTACATTTAAAAACATGAACATATAGTGTGTGCATCTATCAGTTCCACATGTCAGTACAGACACACAACAAGTAGGTCACATGTCAGTACAGACACACAACCAGTAGGTCACACGTCAGTTCAGACACACAACCAGTAGGTCACACGTCAGTACAGACACACAACCAGTAGGTCACATGTCAGTACATACAACCAGTAGGTCACATGTCAGTACAGACACACAACCAGTAGGTCACATGTCAGTACAGACACACAACCAGTAGGTAACACGTCAGTACAGACACACAACCAGTAGGTCACATGTCAGTACAGACACACAACCAGTAGGTCACATGTCAGTACAGACACACAACCAGTAGGTCACATGTCAGTACAGACACACAACCAGTAGGTCACATGTCAGTACAAACAACCAGTAGGTCACATGTCAGTACAGACAACCAATAGGTCACATGTCAGTACACACAACCAGTAGGTCACATGTCAGTACATACAACCAGTAGGTCACATGTCAGTACAGACACACAACCAGTAGGTCACATGTCAGTACAAACAACCAGTAGGTCACATGTCAGTACAGACAACCAATAGGTCACATGTCAGTACACACAACCAGTAGGTCACATGTCAGTACATACAACCAGTAGGTCACATGTCAGTACAGACACACAACAAGTAAGTCACATATCAGTACAGACACACAACCAGTAGGTCACATGTAAGTACAGACATACAACCAGTAGGTCACATGTAAGTACAGACACACAACCAGTAGGTCACATGTCAGTACATAAACACAACCAGTAGGTCACATGTCAGTACACACAACCAGAAGGTCACATGTCAGTACATAAACACAACCAGTAGGTCACATGTCAGTACATACAACCAGTAGGTCACATGTCAGTACACACAACCAGTAGGTCACATGTTAGTACAGACACACAACCAGTAGGTCACATGTCAGTACATAAACACAACCAGTAGGTCACATGTCAGTACATAAACACAACCAGCAGGTCACATGTCAGTACATAAACACAACCAGTAGGTCACATGTCAGTACATAAACACAACCAGTAGGTCACATGTCAGTACATAAACACAACCAGTAGGTAACATGTCAGTACATAAACACAACCAGTAGGTCAAATGTCAGTACAGACACACAACCAGTAGGTCACATGTCAGTACAGACAACCAGTAGGTCACATGTCAGTATATACAACCAGTAGGTCACATGTCAGTACAGACTCACAACAAGTAAGTCACATATCAGTACATAAACACAACCAGTAGGTCACATGTCAGTACATAAACACAACCAGTAGGTCACATGTCAGTACATACAACCAGTAGGTCACACAACCAGTAGGTCACATGTCAGTACATAAACACAACCAGTAGGTAACATGTTAGTACATAAACACAACCAGTAGGTCACATGTCAGTACACACAACAAGTAGGTCACATGTCAGTACAGACAACCAGTAGGTCACATGTCAGTACATAAACACAACCAGTAGGTCACATGTCAGTACACACAACAAGTAGGTCACATGTCAGTACATAAACACAACCAGTAGGTCACATGTCAGTACACACAACAAGTAGGTCACATGTCAGTACAGACAACCAGTAGGTCACATGTCAGTACATAAACACAACCAGTAGGTCACATGTCAGTACACACAACAAGTAGGTCACATGTCAGTACATAAACACAACAAGTAGGTCACATGTCAGTACACACAACAAGTAGGTCACATGTCAGTACAGACAACAAGTAGGTCACATGTCAGTACAGACAACAAGTAGGTCACATGTCAGTACATAAACCCACCCAGTAGGTAACATGTCAGTACATAAACACAACCAGTAGGTCACATGTCAGTACACACAACCAGTAGGTCACATGTCAGTACACACAACAAGTAGGTCACATGTCAGTACAGACAACCAGTAGGTAACATGTCAGTACATAAACACAACCAGTAGGTAACATGTCAGTACATAAACACAACCAGTAGGTCACATGTCAGTACAGACAACCAGTAGGTCACATGTCAGTACACACAACCAGTAGGTCACATGTCAGTACAGACAACCAGTAGGTCACATGTCAGTACACACAACCAGTAGGTCACATGTCAGTACACACAACCAGTAGGTCACATGTCAGTACACACAACCAGTAGGTCACATGTCAGTACACACAACCAGTAGGTCACATGTCAGTACATAAACACAACCAGTAGGTCACATGTCAGTACAGACAACCAGTAGGTAACATGTCAGTACATAAACACAACCAGTAGGTCACATGTCAGTACACACAACCAGTAGGTCACCTGTCAGTACAGACAACCAGTAGGTCACATGTTAGTACAGACACACAACCAGTAGGTCACATGGGGGAGAGGCGTTGTGAGGTGTTGCTTTATTTGTGTTTTGAAACCAGGTTTTGTCATAAAGGAGGGACCAAGGCTCAGCGTGTGCTGAGTTCCACATCTTTTATTTAAGTGAAACTTCCAAAAACCAATTAAAAAACACAACGACGAAACGTGCCATCCGTGGTGCAACATGCACGTACACAAAACAATATCCCACAATGCAGGTGGGAAAAGGGACACCTTAAGTATGATCCCCAATTAGAGACAACGAACATCAGCTGCCTCTAATTGGGAACCATACTAAGAGCAGGTTTGTTGTTCACTGAGGGCTCTCTATGGTCAGGGCGTGGCAGGTTTGTTGTTCACTGAGGGCTCTCTATGGTCAGGGCGTGGCAGGTTTGTTGTTCACTGAGGGCTCTCTATGGTCAGGGCGTGGCAGGTTTGTTGTTCACTGAGGGCTCTCTATGCTCAGGGCGTGGCAGGTTTGTTGTTCACTGAGGGCTCTCTATGCTCAGGGCGTGGCAGGTTTGTTGTTCACTGAGGGCTCTCTATGCTCAGGGCGTGGCAGGTTTGTTGTTCACTGAGGGCTCTCTATGGTCAGGGCGTGGCAGGTTTGTTGTTCACTGAGGGCTCTCTATGGTCAGGGCGTGGCAGGTTTGTTGTTCACTGAGGGCTCTCTATGGTCAGGGCGTGGCAGGTTTGTTGTTCACTGAGGGCTCTCTATGGTCAGGGCGTGACAGGTTTGTTGTTCACTTGCGCTACATGAGATGGAAGGGAGTTCCATGCACTCATGGCTCTTTATGTTTCCTTAAATTTGTTCTGGATTTGGGGACTGTGAAAAGACCCCTGGTGGCATGTCTGGTGGGGTAAGTGTGTGTGTCAGAGCTGTGTGTAAGTTGACTATGCAAACTATTAGGGATTTCCAACACATCAACACATTAATGTTTCTTATAAAAACAAGAAGTGATGCAGTCAGTCTCTCCTCAACTCTCAGCCAAGAGAGACTGGCAGCATAGTATTTATATCAGCCCTCTGATTACAATTAAGAGCAGAACGTGCCGCTCTGTTCTGTTCCAGCTGCAGCTTAACCAGGTATTTCCTTGCAGCACTGGACCACACGACTGGACAATAATCAAGATTAGATAAAACTGGAGCCTACAGAACTTGCTTTTTGGAGTGTGGCATCAAAAAAGAAGAGCATCTCTTTATTACGGACAGACCTCTCCCCATCTCTTTATTACGGACAGACCTCTCCCCATCTCTTTATTACAGACAGACCTCTCCCCATCTCTTTATTACGGACAGACCTCTCCCCATCTCTTTATTACAGACAGACCTCTCCCCATCTCTTTATTACAGACAGACCTCTCCCCATCTCTATATTACAGACAGACCTCTCCCCATCTCTTTATTACAGACAGATCTCTCCCCATCTCTATATTACAGACAGACCTCTCCCCATCTCTATATTACAGGCAGACCTCTCCCCATCTCTTTATTACAGACAGACCTCTCCCCATCTCTTTATTACAGACAGACCTCTCCCCATCTCTATATTACTGACAGACCTCTCCCCATCTCTATATTACTGACAGACCTCTCCCCATCTCTATATTACTGACAGACCTCTCCCCATCTCTTTATTACAGACAGACCTCTCCCCATCTCTATATTACAGGCAGACCTCTCCCCATCTCTTTATTACAGACAGACCTCTCCCCATCT
Source organism: Oncorhynchus clarkii lewisi (assembly GCF_045791955.1). NCBI lineage: Eukaryota > Metazoa > Chordata > Actinopteri > Salmoniformes > Salmonidae > Oncorhynchus > Oncorhynchus clarkii. Next base: position 79,555,474 of record NC_092155.1, read on the forward strand.
CTTTATTACAGACAGACCTCTCCCCATCTCTATATTACAGGCAGACCTCTCCCCATCTCTTTATTACAGACAGACCTCTCCCCATCTCTTTATTACAGACAGACCTCTCCCCATCTCTTTATTACAGACAGACCTCTCTCCATCTCTTTATTACAGACAGACCTCTCCCCATCTCTTTATTACAGACAGACCTCTCCCCATCTCTGTATTACAGACAGACCTCTCCCCATCTCTATATTACAGACAGACCTCTCCCCATCTCTACAAGCATTGAATCTATATGTTTTGACCATGACAGTTTACAATCTAAGGCAACACCGAGTAATTTAGTCTCCTCAACTTGTTCAGCAGCAACACCAATGTGACACCATTCATTACCAGATTCAGTTGAGGTCTAGAACTTAAGGAATGATTTGTACCAAATACAACGCTCTTAGTTTTAGAGATGTTCAGGACCAGTTTATTACTGGTTACCCATAACTCTTTGTTCAGGGTTTCAGTGACTTCTGAAGCTGTGGTTGCTGATGGTGGTTGAATCGTCAGCTCCCTGAGTTACATTAGAAGGTGAGAAAGTACCAGACATCACACCATCACACTCCCTCTTTTCTACATGAATCCCAGTCTCCCAGTGACTAGGAATATATTTATAGTTTGTGTGTGTGGTGTGTGTGTGGTGTGTGTGTGTGTGGAGTGTGTGTGGTGTGGTGTGTGTGTGTGGTGTGGTGTGTGTGTGTGGTGTGGTGTGGTGTGTGTGTGGTATGGTGTGTGTGTGTGGTGTGGTGTGTGTGTGGTATGGTGTGTGTGTGGTGTGGTGTGTGTGTGGTGTGGTGTGTGTGGTGTGTGTGTGTGTGTGGTATGGTGTGTGTGTGGAGTGTGTTCATGGAAGGCCTTGCACACTAGAGCTGTACCCTTATAAAGCTTTAAAGTATTCAGATCAATCGTACTGCAATACTACATGTCATTCTGAACTCACGGTTCACAACAAACCCACTGAGAAGCTTCTGTCTCGGGAAAGAGAGTAGTGGGCATAACTGAAAAACACACCAGGAAAAACTCAATGTGTCTTTCAGATGTGACGTTAAACTCATGGCCCTATTCCTGAAGTCTGTCTCTAAATATTCTGCTGTACGTACCAAGTGACCCCCAGTGACTACTGTATATCGGTGTCTCAAATGGCACCCTTTATAACACCTATGGCTCTGGTTGAACTATGCACTATGTAGGGAATAGGTCGTATAGGGCTCTGGTCTAAAGTAGTGCACTATGTAGGGAATAGGGCGTATAGGGCTCTGGTTAAAAGTAGTGCACTATGTAGGGAATAGGGCGTATAGGACTCCGGTCTAAAGTAGTGCACTCTGTAGGGAATAGGGCACCCTTTGGGACCCTACCCTAAGTGCCAGTCTGTATAAGTGACAGCGGTTTTCATCTAGCTGCATTATTCCAAGATTATGATAATTGACATGAATATTTTACACCGTGCTGTCAAAGGTTCTCTCTCTCTGTGTGTGTGTGTTGAATGGTCCAAAACAGGCGCTGAAATGCGATCATTGAAACTATTTCAGTGACTCCAGGTTTTCCCTAGCCTGACGACTCAGTGACTCCAGGTTTTCCCTAGCCTGACGACTCAGTGACTCCAGGTTTTCCCTAGCCTGACGACTCAGTGACTCCAGGTTTTCCCTAGCCTGACGACTCAGTGACTCCAGGTTTTCCCTAGCCTGACGACTCAGTGACTCCAGGTTTTCCCTAGCCTGACGACTCAGTGACTCCAGGTTTTCCCTAGCCTGACGACTCAGTGACTCCAGGTTTTCCCTAGCCTGACGACTCAGTGACTCCAGGTTTTCCCTAGCCTGACGACTCAGTGACTCCAGGTTTTCCCTAGCCTGACGACTCAGTGACTCCAGGTTTTCCCTAGCCTGACGACTCAGTGACTCCAGGTTTTCCCTAGCCTGACGACTCAGTGACTCCAGGTTTTCCCTAGCCTGACGACTCAGTGACTCCAGGTTTTCCCTAGCCTGACGACTCACTGTGTCATCAATAAGTGCATAGATGACGTCGTCCCCACAGTGACTGTACGTACATACCCCAACCAGAAGCCATGGATTACAGGCAACATCCACATCGAGCTAAAGGCTAGAGCTACCGCTTTCAAAGATCTTTTTCCGGATGCTTATAAGAAATCCTGTATCCTCAGACAAACCATCAAACAAGCAAATTGTCAATAGAGGATTAAGATTGAATCCTACTACACTCTGACACTTATCGGATGTGTCAGGGCTTGCAAACTATTATGGACTACAAAGGGAGACCCAGACATGAGCTGCCCAGTGATGTGAGCCTACCAGATGAGCTAAATGCCTTTTATGCTCGCTTTGAGGCAAGCAGCACTGAAGCATGCACGAGAGCACCAGCTGTTATGGATGACTGTGTTATAACGCTCTCGGTAGCCGATGTGAACAAAACCTTTAAATAGGTCAACATTCACAAAGCCGCTGGGCCAGAAGGATTACCAGGACGTGTACTCAAAGCATGCGCGGACCAACTGGCAAGTGTCTTCATTGACATTTTCAACGTCTTCCTGACCGAGTCTGTAATACCTACATGTTTCCTACATGTTTCAAGCAGACCACTATAGTCCCAAGGAAGTGAAGGTAACCTGCCTAAATGATTACCGCCCCGTGGCACTCACGTGGGTAGCCATGAGGTGCTTTGAAAGGCTGGTCATGGCTCACATAAACAGCATCATCCCGGAAACCCTAGACCCACTCCAATTCGCATACCGCCCCAACAGATCCAGAGATGACGGAATCTCAATCGCCCTTCCCACCTGGACAAGAGGAACACCTGCCACACCTGCCAAGCAAAACAACATGTCTGCCACGCTGATCCTTAACACTTTGGGCCCCTCAGGGGTTTGTACTTAGTCCCCCCCTGTACTCCCTGTTCACCCACAACTGCGTGGCCAAACATGACTCCAACACCATCACTAAGTTTGCTGACGACACAACAGTGGTAGGCCTGATCACCGACAACGCTGAGACGGCCTATTGGAAGGAGGTCAGAGAACTGGCAGTGTGGTGCCAGGACAACAACCTCTCCCTCAATGTGAGCAAGACAAAGGAGCTGATCGTGGACTACAGGAAAAGGCGGGCCAAACAGGCCTACATTCTCATCGACGGGGCTGTAGTGGAGCTGGTCGAGAGTTTCAAGCTCCTTGGTGTCCACATCACCAACGAAGTATCATGGTCCAAACATACCAAGACAGTTGGGAAGAGGGCACGACAATAAAGCCTATTCCCCCTCAGGAAACTGAAAAGATTTGGCAT